>NW_001834689.1:0-231598 GCF_000150035.1 Vanderwaltozyma polyspora DSM 70294
TGAAGTATGAGAAATAAACCGCATTGATATTTGTGGTATTTTTGATACTACTGAAATCATATCTCGCGCATGGCAACTTTCAATTTCTATGATACAATAAATAGGACAATACCACACGTAAATCGGGTAGCCTTTACGTATGTAATAACTTTAAGATAAATTAATACATATCACGCTAATTTCTACTATATCTTATTTTGAATGCTATATAACTTTTACTGCTAAACAATATTAATTATGATGTTGCTGATATACTTCAATTTGAGGGGGGTTTTTCAATTATTGAATGCCACATACATAGATAAAATAGATCAAAAACGGGTCAAAATACTAAAGCTGTAAGTAATATCATTATGATAATACATATAACAAAAATTATGATAATTTATTTTTATTACTTAAGGTGAGATAAACATACAAAATATTATAAGAAAAAATCTTCATTTCCCTTTTATACTACTCTTAGTGTTGTTTGTTTGCATATCACTTTAATATGATGAATAAGTATCCATAAGGTTGCGAAATAATGTGAAATAATGTGAAATTTCATATGAAAAATGAGTAAAGTCATTTTTCATATGAATTTACAAGGTAAAGAGTTAGATTAATATTATTTTATTTATTTATTTTTAATAATAAAAAAATTTGGCGCATTGGATAAACAAAATTGAGTACCTTACTTATGATGTTACTAATCTGACCTATTTCAAAAAACAATACACTCTGTATATCTTTGAGATAATAATTATCATGAGCCTGGTTTGACTAGCATCATTGAATTTCTTCCAACAGTTAATGTGAAATCAGGGGCATTTAAGACAATTTTTTTTAAATATTGAACTAGCAATATCAATTCCTGATATAGGAATAAAGAACTCGAAAGTAATATTGAGAAGAGATATTAGTACTATCTTCATTTAAGTATACAACAAAAAACAGTATTGGCTATTTATAGAGCACTTATTTAGCATTGGTTTGATCTACATAAAAGCGAATTCGTTTATTTCAATTCGCTTAAAGTTGAAGAATGCAAACAAACTTCTAATTCAATTTTTAATTCCTCCATTAAATGTCAAATTTATTTTTTAGAAAAATATGTAAAACATGAAGTGGGACTGTTGTAACCTAAAATATAGGGAATATACCTATAGATTTATAGGATATTGTTATGACGTAATAAATTGTATTTATTTCAACAACAATGTGCAATCTAATATTACTAATCCAATAGATTGTTAACATTATTAATAATATCTGGTTATAAAAAGTAAGTATAAACAGCAATTGAATCATTGGAAGTGAAGTGCAAAGGAATAATTAATATAATTGGTTAAAAATACTAAGATTATGGAATTGGTTCTAAACATATAAAATGGTATGATATTTTGGAAAATTTAAATATCATCTGTCTAAAATATTAATATATATTTATTTAGTTCATTCTGCTGGCGGAGGTTCGAAACAGAGAAGGAGCGAATAACAGTTTCGAGGTTGTCATTCATTTGTTTATTCATTATTGTAAGCTATATTATTGGGACGCTAATTCTTATACTATATTATACAGTATTATATAAGTATAGATAGAGGGTAGGAATAGTTTCATTAAGATAAAAACCTATCCCTTTATATAGCTTAAGGAATACATCTAATTGTTCTAATTAGATGGTTCTTTGATGGTTTTCTGCTTTGCTGGTTTTCTGCTTTGCTGTTTTGCTGCTTTGCTGTTTTGTTGGTTTAGCTTCTAATGCTTACCATTTTCCAACACATTTATAAATCATCACTGAGAAACACATATTATTATAACTTAAAAATCGTCTTAAATAAAATCATCAAAATAATTATTCAGATATTAAATATATATTTGAACGGGTACATAGGAATCAGATTAAACTATTGAATTTTTATGTATAATTAAATGTCAGACTATTACCTCGAATTTAAATAATTCTTAGATTTGTACTTGAATTTTAGGTAAGCGTTTGGTAAATATTAATACTTTTAATAAAAAGAAAATATAGAATTTAAAATAAAAAGTTATATGCATCCAAGGATAAGTATAACAGACACGTTGGACAAATTATAATTTAAAGTGGACTTTTTAAAATCTTTTGAACTACGTTAGATATTCATCCAATTTATTTGAGTCTTGTATGAAACTATGAATTAAATCATTTTTAATCTAAATGTGCACAAAATTTTATCCCCTAATTGCTTATACAAGCAAGAACTGGGTCGCTATTGTTTGTAACTTATTACTTGTAAACTCCATTGTAACTTATTTTAAGAAATTTTGTTGAAATAGCTTCATATCTCAAAATTTCGGATAAAAAAGCTTAAATACTAACAACTCTCATAACCTATGCATTTCCATGCATTCAAATTATCTCAAACTCGATTTATTTCTCCTTAGGCATGTCAATAGCCAGAATAATCGAAACAAATCTCAGAATCTATCAAGGAATGACATAAAAGGAATACTAGACATAAAAGCTCACAGATTTCTAGTAATTATTTAGTAATAAAACTTATATCACATGGAATCTCTTTGGATTAAACATTAATTGGTATTAAAATAGCATGTGCACGGGCATAATCATTTTCAAACCCTGGAGAATCTAGGCTTGAAAAAGGCAATATCAAAATGATGTATCTGGTACTAAAAATTTGAACAATATGTCTAGTATCAAATATTATTAAATATTCAATTATATAGAAATATTTAAAGAAGCCTAACTGACACCAACTTGTTCATGCATATGGTCATATTACCATACATTAAATACTCTCCTTCCCTACACCACAAGCATATATAATAAATGACATATGTCAGTGTCCCCTTCTAGTGACGCGGAGCCGTCAAAACTAAGGCGCGACGCGATGCCAAAAACACGCTGACATTAATAAGTGTAACAAAATTGGAAATGACACACAAATTTCATTGTTTAATAGAATCATAACAATTATATGAAACGTTACACACCAACTTTTGCACATATAATCATAATTTTAGAAATATATTCATTCTTTTGCTGTATTGATGGCATAAATATTTAACAGTATATAATGGGAGCCATTTCAAAATAGAATGATACCAAGACAGGTCAATAACTCACACATCTACTCTAAATTTTGACCTTAAATAGAAACTCTAAATAGGTTTCAGAATACTTCAAAGGCAAATAAATCTATAAACAACATTCAACAACAAATTGCAATCAATAGGTGTATGATAAAAATTTGGAATAATAAGAGTATGGCGGCCAACCGCCATACCAGTCAGAAAATATCAAAAAGGAATTGAAAAGGATAAAATATATGAACATAAAGAGGTAAATATAGAAGATAGTAAACTAGGTATAAAGGAGATGAGAGAGCGTATTGAAGCATATAAGAAGGACGAAGAGGAGCTAGAGGATACGTTGGAAAGCATAAAGCGAAAACAGACAGATTTAGAAAGCAAGTTTAGAAGAGTCTTGTCTCTGTGTTTAAAAATTGACGAGCATAAAGTTGATGCTATGCTTGATGGATTGTTGCAGGCCATTTCCTCCGAGGATCCACAAGATGTCGATACTGACGAAATGCAACATTTTTTGAAAAAGCACGCACGTATCTAATTACACCACATCATCTCCCGCTCATATGTTTGCCCTACCCACTCCACAAACCCACACTTGGGCTTGACAAAATTAAATTGCTGCGATAAAACGGTCCATTTTTTCTGTTGTTCTGGATCAGAATGCCATGCTTCTGACAAAAGTGAAGAAAGTATTTCTTGCTTCAGCCCATATCCAAATTGTGAGTTGTATGCTCTAAAAGCCATAAACCCATTTAAGCTCTTTTTAGATGAAGTATCAACCTCTATTACACTGTTTGGGCTTGTACTTAATAAATCATATTCAGTCTCTGTATCAGAGAGAAATAAATCATCTTCATCCCAGCTGGAAGAGAAGTTAAGTATATTTGTGTCGTTTTGTATATTAATAGAAGTTTTCTTAGATTTCATTTTCTTGGTTTCCTCATCAATACCCAAAAGGAGACTACTTGGAGGGAAAGGTATTTTTGTCACTAATGAGTTTGTTATGAATACATTAACATTTGCTTTTTGAGAAAGTTTACCAGCTGAATTAGCAAGCTTATTTATAGCAATTCCCTTTTTCTTTTGCTTCTCTATTTTATTACTTTTGTTCAATTTGACTTTGAATAATGGTTGAGAAGTCCATGATCTTGATTTAGTAGACATTGTTATGGTTTTTTGATTTTTCTTTCTTGGGTTAAGATATATAGAGAATAATATACTATTATTTTTTACTTTGTTGTAGATTTTGTATCAACCATTTTACACATGAAGTTTTGATGTGTTCTTATATATATATTCATATATTATCATTAATCTCATTGATCTGTATAATATATTTGATGTAAATATTTACATTAATGTTTCATCTTTTAAATCTGAAACATAGCACCCGTACATAACATAAGCGACCAAATCAAAAGGCCCCACAAGACTTACCGCTTTAAGAATCAACTGATTAATCATATTTGAAACATAACTTGATCTATGATTTATATATAAAGACGATGATTATTTAAGGTATTGATAATAATATTAAAATTCATGTTCATATTCATATTTCGACTAAACAATAAAAACCAAAAACTAAATCATTAAGCTACAATCATGAATAAGATCCCAATCAACATTTTACTAAATCCATCTCATCAAGAAAATTTAAAAGATAAATTACAACAAATCAATGACAAACTCACCTCATTGTGTTCGAAGATACCAGGCAACACTTCAGGTTTAGAACAGGAAGACCATCTTGAGTTACAAAGAATATTATTATTCTTAACTACTGTTGTTAAAAATGAAAAATTAGACAATGATGAGATAATGCTAGTCAGAACAACATATCAATTATCTACTACATTATCGATTATGGTAAAGAGCTTACGAATGGCAAATGAAAATTATGAATCTCAAACTAGTAAAGAAAATAGTGAAGAAGAATTAACTTCACCTTCTTCTTCCGACTCTAATGACAGAAATGAATTTGTCTTTAATATTGTTACACAGGATATGATGAATAAGAAAAAAATGAATATTAAATCTTACAGAGGACATAGACTTCCTAAACAAAATGTTAAATTATTAGAACGTTGGTACATTCAAAACGTTGAGAATCCATACCTAGATGATAAAAGTATTTCAGAATTGATGAAAATAACATCTTTATCAAAAGTACAAATAAAGAACTGGGTTTCAAATAGAAGAAGAAAGGAAAAATCCATTACAATATCACCAGAAGTATCTCGATTATTACAAGAATTAAAAACAGAAAAAGCATAAATAACAAGATAACAAGAACACCTAATACAAAAATACATACCCAAACTCTGACTTGTAGAGGAGTTAGACCACACTTTTTGGCTATAGCATCCCGTTCTTTTGAATTTAAAGACTGCTTCTTCTCAAACACTCGTTCCAAAAACAAACGTGCTTCCTTTGGTAAAAACTTTTTTCGATGGTCACTCGAGGATTCGTTATAAATCTGTTGTTATTCTTGTTAGTAAATATACAAAAAAGAATTAAAACACAACACATACATTCAATGAGAGTATATCTTTGCAAGCATTCTGTAATGATTCTAAAGTAAGTTCCAAGAATTCAATGTCTTCTTCAGTCATATTCGTGGTGCTTTCATTTGGATGTTTGCCATAGATGTTATTTAATGCATCATTTATATACTTTTTTAGAATGGACTGGGATGTATCACATATAGATTAATTAAAACATATATCAAACTGTTCTAATAGTATCTTTTTATTACAGTAGTATCTTTTTATTCCAGTACTATATTCTTATCCTAGTACTATATAATTATTTTTTGATTAAAATCCACTTCATATTATCCCAGAACTATATTCTTATTCTAGTACTATATACTTAACTCAGTATTATATGCTTATCCTAGTACTATATACTTATCCCAGCACTATATTCTTATTCTAGTACTATATACTTATTCCAGTACTATATATTTATCCCAGCTCTATATAATTATTTTTTAATTAAAATCCACTTCATATTATCCTAGTGCTATATTCTCATTCTAGTACTATATATTTATCCAAGCTCTATATGCTTATCCTAGTACTATATACTTATTTTAGTAGTATATGCTTATCCTAGTACTATATACTTATCCCAGCACTATATTCTTATTTTAGTAGTATATTCTTATCCTAGTACTATATACTTATCCTAGTACTATATACTTATCTCAGTATTATATATTTATTTCTTACTTAAAATCCACTTCATATTATCCTAGTACCATATACTTACTCCAGTACCATATACTTACTCTAGTACTATATACTTACTCCACTACCATATACTTACTCCACTACTATATATTACTCTTTACTTTAAATCACACTTACAAATATCTATTCTCACTCTATTATATCATTCTTTACATAACAGAACAATCTTTTGCTCCAAATCCATACATTGCCTTCTCAACCTCCTTTCGAACCTTTACCCAGTCCTCTCGACGTTGCACAAACTCATATATCTCTTCTTGACTAAATATTCCACCAAACATACCAACCTCTCCTATCATCTTTCCCAGATCCTTCGAATCCTTTCCTGATACAATAAATATCTGTCCCACACTTTTAAGTCCTCCAAATAGCGGCTCCAATCGCCTTTGTCGAAGTTCACTACTAACAAACTCAAAGTAATAGTTCAAATCACTGATTAAATAAACTGCTCCATCCGTACTAATTACACTGTTTTTGATCATCTCAACTACCTCTCGAAATAATCGTTCTCCTATCTCTTGCTGGAAAACTTCAAGTGTTCCTTTGTCCGTAGCTCCTTTTAACAACCTACAATGCTTTCGAATCACCTTCACTACTTCTTGAGACCCACAACTTTCACTGATCTCCCCTCCAATTCCATTTGCTTGAATGTAATCCCTCTGCTCTTCATCCAATAAAATCCTCCTTACTTCCTTCATTATATTTCCTAGACCAATATTTAATCCTTCCCCAACAAAATCATCAACCATTAACTCAAGATTCTTCTTGCAATGAACTGTACTATTTAGAAAGTCCTCTTCTTGTTTTACAAAACTCTTATCCTTCAATTTTATATAGTAACTCATAATTTCAACTTTTTATTGCAGTTTTGATGACCAGTTAGCCACTGTGACACATGCATGCAATTGGATATATGTCAATTATTAGAACAATATATAAAGCATCAATCTTTATTACATTAGACTCTGTTATTCCAATTGAAAGGCATTTAGAATTTGTCATGTTACATTATACTATTATAATTATACAATTGGGAATATTTAAATATTGTTTATTTCATTAAAATTATTATTTAAATGATACTGTTTATGTGTCAGAGTGTCATACTGGCGTCATTATAGAATTTTATTTTATTTTTTACTAGCCGAAATGTCCTAACTTTTGTCCGGACAAAAAACTCGGAAAACTGACATTGTGAAAATTTAATATTGGTTAGGACAAATATCTAAGATCGGAAATTTTGAAATAAAACTTTGAACTTGGGGATATAGCATTAATTAGGTAAGACAATGTATTAAAATTATTAATAAAAGATTACAAATTAAAGAAGACATTTATAAATGACGATTTAAGAAATATTTATTTGAAGGTTTAATCACTGTTATTAATGGTTGTATTATGAATGATATATGTATAATTGTTATGTATAGTTTAATCTTGTATATGCAAAATTGAAAATCATAAAATAATCATTTAAAGTTGTTTAATTGAAATGTCATTGAATTATTAAATATCTATGAAACTTGGAATTGTAGGAGATGCTTTTTGACTTTTTAAGTTTAATTCTAATAATGCAGTTTCTAACTCCTTTACTGTATTTGATGAACCGCCACAAGCGACGATTAACACTGCATCATCACATGTTAGTTTAGTTCCTAATGCAGTCTCCAGAAGATCCGTGTGGTAACCCAAATGGATTGCAGCTCCACAGGCGGGTTCTATTACCATATTGTGGTCATGAGTAAATTTCAAACATGTTTCTACAACATCTTTATCTTCTACAACAACTGATTTTGTATTATATTTTTTGGCATAATCAAACATTTGATTGGAAATATTAGCTGTACCCAAAGATGTTGCAATTGTTGAAATTTTAGTGAATTCTACTGGCTTATTTAGTTTCAAGGAAGTATTGAATACATGACATCCTTGAGTCTCTACGCCAACAACAGGTATTTTATCAGCTAGATTATATTTTTCTAACCCTTGGATTATGCCATTATATAAACCACCTCCACCAACACTACATACAATTGCTTTTAAATTTTTTATATTAAATTTTTGTTGGGAAAATGTTTCCATTATTTCATCTACCATAGTAGAATGGCCTTCCCAAATAAGCGGATTGTCAAAAGGATGGACATAAATAGGCTCAATTTTATCTTTATTGATTTCATTCATAATATTTTGTTTCAAGAAATTATCTGCTTCTTTCCAATGATTACCTTTTATTATAACATTTGCACCAGTAGCTCTAATTTTTTGAACCATCCTTTCTTTTGTCGCAGTTGGAACCACAACAGTACAAGGCAAAGATAATCTTTGGGAAGCAGTGGCAGCTGCTAAACCTGCATTTCCACCGGAACTCGAGAAGACATATGGTTTTTTAACATTTATTTTTTTTATCCTTATAGCATTTTTTAATATTAAATTACCAATACCTCTACTTTTAAAGCTACCACTTGGTTGTAAACTCTCGTACTTTAGATAGAATTGTGGTAGGTTCTTACCAGGAAAAAAATGTTTTAATAGTGGAGTCTTGTTATAAACTAACGACATTATAAATATATAACTATATTTTGTACTGATATCTACGTAAATAGATAGGCGTGATTGGTTTTTATTGAAGTCTGCTACCTATAAATCTACTAGAAAGAGTAATGAAAACGATCGTCTTAAGAAAAATCTAAAAAAAGATAAACTAATCTGATAATCAAGAAACAAGATATATGTATATATATATATATATATATATATATATATCCATGTAAGTATGTTTAATAATGAATTTTTTTTTATCTTTTTTGTTGAATTGCCCCATTGTTACTTGAATGACATTGGCTCTTCGTCAACTACCATCCTCTAATTTTTTTCTGTTATCCCGCTATGGAAACAATGTAACTTTTGCGACCCTAACCTAGATAATTAATTATTTTTAAGACAAAAAGAATTAAAAAAGCAAACCAAATTCTTATCTGTGTCTGATAACTGCATGCCTCTCTCTCCGTTAAAGTTATCAGATATTCGATCCGTTTGTAACATTACATACCTAAAAACATATAAGAACTAAATACAAGTGTTTGTTTTCAAGTACTGATGTTAATCGATTCTAAACAAATTAGTACCTTTTCTCTAGATTATGCGATAACAACAAATAGGTGGAGTTTATTTTCCACCTGCCTTTTCAATTCGAAAAACGAGAATAAGAGCGCAAAAGGTGGAGATGTATTTCCACCTCAACCAGTATCATTTTCCAAATGAAAAGAAAAAAAGAAAAGAATTTTTGGTCCGAAATCCTAAAAACATAGAAAAAGAAACTTTGCTATCACAACATTTTCTTGTTTCTTTTGTTTCGAGACTGGATCATTGTTAACGATGAATACTTAAATTAACTTATCTTATTTTTTTTTATCTTTTTGTTTGGCTTTTCGAAAAGAATTAAAGTTTTTTCCCATTTGATCAAAAATGACAACAAAAATCGAAAAAAAACTTATATATGCGAGGAAACTTTGCAAAAAAATCAAGAATAGGATAAGATATAGTGTAATTGCAATAGATAATTGTAATATCAAGAGACTCATTACCTTGAAATGCAACCAATTGTAGTTTAGAAGAAGTTGGGGTGGGAAGTAAAAAAGTAGATCGTAAAATTTTATGATTGCTATTAGCAAAGACAGCATTTTTTTTATTTGTTTATTGTTTGTATAGTTAATCTTGATCAGGAGACGATTAGATATACGTCGATATATTGATCGTATGGTTAACAGGTTAAATAGGACATTTGTTAGTACATACTGAACAACGGCTAAAGGCTCAAATAGATTGAGATTCGTAGATAAAGGCATTTTGACAAAAATTCATTTAACAGCATCAGCATATAGTCCCTCTTCTTTTTATTTTTGTTATTATTATTACTACTACTTCGATAACAATTACAATCACGAACGCAATTAAAGAAAGAAATATATATTGCATTGAGAAATCCAAGATAATACCAGAACAATTGAAAAGCATAAGATAAACATCAAGAAATTTTAGATGCCTTATTCTAATATAGATGATCTTTCAGAAAGATTATTAGTCAGGTCGCAAGAGGCAATACTTCAATTGGATTTGTGGATTCAAAGACAACAACAATGGGCAGAAAGTGATGATAATCACGATGAAAATGATTTGGAAAAAGTTACAGATACTTATAATTTATACATGTCTCAATTGAATTCGTTGTATATTAGATCACAAAACGTTAGAGATAAGCTAAATACTAAAAAAAAATCAAGAACTAATACTATAAAGTATGTATCACCCTCAAAAGTTAATATGAATGGGCAAAGTGATATCGAAGACCTTATTTTTGAGTTCCAAGATATTACACGAAAATTGAACGTTTTGGCTAGTTCAAGAAGAAGGTGCTCCTCATCAAAAAGCTCATCTTCGAGATCTAGCTCGATTGGTTCATTTCAGCCAAAGCCATTAAAAATTTCGTTGAAAAGGAATAAATCATTAAAAGAACAGAATAAGAAAACTGTAACGTTTGATGTTGAAGAAGTGACTGATCTAAATATCAATAGTGTAATATCTTTGCCAGGGTCCCCTCTTCGTAACGAACAAAGTAGTCCCCCAATGAATCATCATTTAAGGCAAGCCAAATCATATGATACTGGTTTGAATTCGAAGAGAAGTATTAAACCAAAAAAATCAAAAATTGATTCAGTTTATGATTCAACATTCAAGAATACACAGCGTTTATCAATATCACTATTTGATATAGATACAAACGAAAATGATATAACAAATATTTCTGATCAAGAAACAGTAATATCATCGTCATCTCTGACTATGGACGAGCCTCTCGAAATCATTGATGATCAGAAAAACAATTTAAAACCCTTAAGAAGATACAATTCTCATGAAAGCATATTATCCACCAAAATTCGGCCAATTAGCATATCAAAAAGATTTCAAATAGGACCTTTTCGTTCTGTATCGACAACAACTACGTCAACGAATTATGATACGACAGCCTCCAATACAGACGTTAAGGCTGATGATTTCTATAAGCCTAACCTATCAAATTCAACAACTTCAAAAGATATTTTATCTATGTACAGCATTAAAAATGATGTTCAAAATTCAAATAGGGGAAACATAATTAATAATAAGAAAGAATCAAATAGTTCTACATCTTTTTTTAACAAATGGAATATATTTAATTTCCCTTTGATTGCAAGTTCTGAGGTTGGGTCTAAACAAGAAAATAATACCACGGCAAAACATTTTGGATCACAAAGAAAAAAACAAATATCGTCATTAAGTTATAATAAAGCCAATTATTCAACAATGACTATTGGACCTAATGGCTCCATGTTTTGTTCGCCTACAATATATGAACCTACTTTTTCAAATACCGTTTCATTTCAAGAGCTCCATGACGCCTTGAACACAGAATTAGACTTAGCATAATATACCATATTTAAAATTTTGTATTTAGTAATAACTTAGCATAAAATATATTCAAGGTCAAAAGAATGTAATTATATATAACTTAACGGAATATATCTATATTACCTTTATAATTATTTATTGTTCAAAACTATTATCTTGTTCGTCAAATAATCTAGATGCAGATGCAGTTTTTGATTTATGTGAATGTGGCTTATGTTCCTTTTTCTTTGGAGGAACTAGTTTTCTTGCTTTTCCTAAGTATGTGATAGAGGCCTTAGCACTGCCAACAGTCCTGTATGATTTTGAAACTTTAACAGTCTTATTCCCGTCTTTAAATTTAGAATCTATGTCAATGCTGGAACTGAAAGATTTGATAACTGAAGTTTGTTTTAATCCACTGAACGGTGTGCTTACTATTTCTTCATGTAATAAATCCAACTTTGAGGAAATTGAATTGTTGTGGGAACCTGGTAATGATTCTAGAGATTTAATAGAACAATGGCTTTTCAGGGCAAACATATCAGTTGCAGCATGACTGTGCTGTTCCTTAGCTAGGTTGTTATTCATTTCGAATTCCTCTAAGTTTCTGCTGCTGCTTAGGAAGGAAAGGCTTTTTTGCACGAATGCTTCTGAAAGAATAAACTTTTTCTTCTTATTTAACAGTTCATTAGAATTTACATCTCCTTCTGCATCTGTCTCTGGGGTATCATCCATAATATTATCGTCTCTTTCGTCGAATGGATTCTTCACTTCTACTATATCATCAACCATGGATTCTAAAAATGCGTGTGACTTTTTATTTGTCATAAGCTTTTTGTTATGATCAGTTTCAAGGCGTTTTTCTTTCATTAATTGCCTTCTTTTAGCTCTATATGCCTTCAAATCATCATCTTCATCATCACTCAGTTCAATTTCTAGAGCATTTCTTCTCTTCCTAAAACCACCATTTTTTATGTCATTTAATATCCTATTAACCATTTTCAGATCCATGTCCTTGTTCTCTGCGGCCAACTTTTCACGAATTTCACCAGCGTTAAAATTCTCTTTACTATAATCATCGATCATCTTTTCAACTTCTGAGTCGTATTCATCAGATAACTCTCCATCAACACCACCAATACCATGCCATTCATCTTCTGATTCTTCAGCCTCCACTTCAAACATATCAGTTATTCCCTTGTCCTTTAGCTCACGAAGTTTTTGCCTTTGTTTCCTCTCTTGATCTCTCCTCCTGTCAATTTCCTTTTTAACCATCTCCTTGTATAATTCTTCATCTTCTGACTCATCAGAATCGATATTATTTCTTTCATTGTTATTTTCTTGGGATAAATTATCACCATAATGACCCAAATTAATAGTATTTAAGCTAGGTTGGTGGTTTGCTTCCACCTGGACAGAATTTTCTCCTGAATCTGAATCTGAATCTGACTCACTTACTACATGAATCTTTTTCGATTTTCTATTTTTGATATTTAAAATATTTTCCTCATCAATATCTCTTTCACTATCTTTCTCACTATCTCTACTGGCATCTTGTTCGGTTTCTTTTTCAATTCCAGTTGAAGCATCTAGCTGAGTTCTCAATTCATCATCACTGTCGCTCGCTTCTTCATTTGAAGACATTACTTCTCCATCATTGTCGCTTTCTGGGACTTCAGAATCAGATAGTTCATTGGCACTAATTGCAAAATCTTCCTCTTGATCACCATTCTCAATTCTCTGTTTCCTTTTTTTCAATTCCTCTTTCTGTTTCTCACGTATTCTGATCTTTCGGTTTCTTTCAATCTCTTGTTCAAGTAAATTTTCTACAATTTCTTTCTCCTTTTCTATTTCTTCCATTTTATAACCCTTCTGTTCCATAATTTCCTTTTTATGATCAAGAATTTGAGCTTTTGTAGCTTTCTTCAAATCGCTAAATAAGTTCCCCAAAGCATTTTTGTTATTTATTGAACTTTGAGCCGGTTTATGACGTGATAAATTTGCTTTAATGCTTAAAATCGTAGCCTTAGATGCACGAGACACTTTGGATGTTACTTCTGTTTCATCTTCACTATCAGAAAACTCGATACAATTTTGCTTGTTTATATCCTTCTTTAAAATATTCTCATAATTGCTTAAACCAATAAATTTAGACTCCTTTGAAAATTGAGGTAGAGAATTTTCCAGATTCATTGCCGCCGTTTCAGGTTCTGTTGAAGACAGTTTTACTACGCCTTCTTCATCTTCTTCAGATGAACTCGAATCAAAATGTTCTAAAAAATCATTTTTTGAAAATTTAACCTTGGACATGACAGGAGCTATATTTCTTTTATATTCTGTACCCATTGATTTTTCTTTTAATATCTGATCTTCTTCATCGAGCTGCCTTTCAATTTCATTGATCTTTAATTCACTATTCGAGTGAGTATTATCATCTACTGTTTGTACTGCTGTAGAAGAATGTTTAATTTCATCGTCTGCAACTAGTGTTGGAAAAATCTGTGTCTTATCAACTTGCGTCTTATCAACTTGAGTCTTATCGACTTGAGTCTTGCCATATTGTGTCTCCAACTCCTGAGTTTCTAAAGTAGTATCAAGTACTTTCTTCTGGCTATCAAGATTATCTGTAATTTTTAATAATTTATCTACTTTCGATATTTGAATTTGTGTAGGTTCTGAATCAGAGGCGTTAATATATTTTTGAGTGTTGTCCATTTTATTAGACTCAATTGTCTTACTGCTATATGTAACTGAAGCATCGATAATTTGTGTATGATCTTCTACTATTTGAGTTCTCTGTAAGAATCGTCTCTCTTCTTTTTCTTCTAAATCTTCACCACCTTCGTATAAATTTGAAATTATTTGAGTATCAGCTATTACTTGGGTTTCTGCTTGTGAACTATCATTCTCACTATCGTTATTATTGCCTTCTAATCTATTTCTAATTTGTTTTAATTTTGAATTATTAAACAAAATACTTTGACCAAGACCTGGCAATTCTATATTAAATTCTGAAATTTTTGGTTCATCTTCTACATCACCATCTGTAACTTTCTTATAAGTAGTCCTCTTTTTGCCCTTAAGAGCATCTAACCCATCAAATACAAAGTCCATAGTCCTTGATATGGCCTATGTATCAGTTTCAGTACTGTTCCTATAACTCAAATAGTATGGCTTATGATTAATTGTTGTTGCTGATATACTTTATTAATACTACCATTTTTTTTATTTGATACGCGTAAATTTTGTATTATAGATCTTAAATTTAAAGGTTACGCGTCGGGATGAGTTAAAGATTCTGTAAGCTATATTAGAATATAGTACTGGGATAAGCATATAGTACTAGAATAAGTATATAGTATTATGAAAATTATTGATAATATCTTTCACATCAATGAGATAGCACCAGTATTGTTAACAGTTAGTTAATAAATGTATGATTATTAGAACAAAAATTATATTTTTTACTTTAACTTCATATTAGGATAAGCATATAGTATTAGGATAAGCATATAGTATTAGGATAAGTATATAGTACTAGAATAAGTATATAATAAAAATTAGATATTTGGGCTACCAAAGTTAAGCATTATTTTACTTTTCATCTTATTGACTAGAAGTCGCTATATAGTACTAGAGTAAGTATATAGTACTAGAATAATTATATAGTACTAGAATAATTATATAGTACTAGAGTAAGTATATAGTACTAGAGTAAGTATATAGTACTAGAGTAAGTATATAGTACTAGAGTAAGTATATAGTACTAGAGTAAGTATATAGTAATAAGACCGACAGCTTTAAATAACTGAAGTCGATAGAATTGAGATATAGATAAATTATAACTATATATTATATAAAAGCTTTTATTTTGGATAGTATAGGATCATAGACTATTTTCTTTTACTTCTAGTTTTATTACGAAGTCGCATAATGACCAGGTAACAGTATATAGTACTAGAGCGAAAAGGATACAAATATAAGATAAGAAATATAATAGTCCTCATCATTTGATCTTGTCCACTAAAAGATTATTTCATTTTCGATGGTTCAGTTTTAATGGAAGTTCTTTCTTTTCAACATGTATTCTATTATTGACAATTCCTTTATATTTAATCCACAACTAGAAACATAGAATATCAAACAAATAAATTAAAACAAAAGAAATTAAAATTAACAAGAAGATATCCTAGTATAAATACAACCAAGCTATCAAAATCTTTTTACAATTTCAATAAACTGTATTTTAAACCTGTTGGTCTTATTACTATATACTTATCCCAGTACTATATACTTATCCCAGTACTATATACTTATCCCAGTACTATATAGTAGTGAAAAGAAAACAGGAAAACAAAAAGAAGGTAATAAACCCAATTATCTAAACCGAAACACTACTCATTGGATATTAGAAATATATGTAAGTTATCTTAGTAATGCTTCTGGTAAAATTAGCTCTTTTCTCTTTTTTCATGTGCAGGAACTTTAAATTGGATTATAGTACTAGGATAAGTATATAGTACTATGATAGTATATGATAGTATATGATATAAGATCTGAATGGTCCTATATAAGATGATAATTAGTTCTGTTGCTCGATTATTGTCTATATATATAGATAGAATTCATTAAGTTAGTTGTTTAGAGTTGCATTTTTGAGTTGGTGCTACAGCATATATATATTGTATAACTGAGACATTATTCTAATAATAATTTTTTATTCAATACTAATTGTTTGGTATTTCCCATTTCCAATTTATAATTATATGTTGGAACTAAATTGAGGATATATATTTCATGTTTAATTTATTTGCCCCATTATTTTACTTGTAATTGTATTTTTTTAGGAAATCTTGATTATTAGCTACAATGTTCCTAACTTGCATTTCACTAATCACATTTATTTCAATATATAATATACGTTGATCTTATTGCCAATAATATTACTTTATAGAGTCAGTGATTATCTTGTATTATCCTAATTATACTATAATGGAAGTTAGTCAATTAAATAAATTTTCTGTGTAGGAGTGAACTTAGCATGTAATATATACCATTAGCGTATATGCTACAAAACTTAATAATAAAAGTTTGTTTAATACTTAGTCCAAAAAAGGACTGTAAATATGTATAGCGGTAAGAATACTTAGAATGTAATTTTAAACAGTTTCTTGTTAAACCTTGATAAAATATTTGATGATCTGAGTAACCTATGTCTGAAGCATTTAAATAAGTGTGTATTATATAACAGTTTCAGTGTTTTGTAATATGAAATTGGGGAAAAATCCTATTCCTAGAAAATAAGAATTATTATAGGTTAAAAGACCTCATATTTGATCCTTTTTTATTATATGTTTAATTTATCATTATGTTATTATTTTAGTTGTAAGTTAATCTTTTCTAACAAATATCTAACTTCGTTTGAACTACTTAACTTCACTATTAAAAACAAAACATTAAATATAAGTCTTAATAAATCAAAAAATGGTTATAAAATTAAAAGATAATAATCTGAGAGGTCAATTTTCCATTTATTATTGAATATTAAGTGACTATAAACTAATTATTCACCTTATATTGACCGGAGAATTGGTTTAGCTCTAAGAAGTGGTTTTAAGCAATACGTACTTTGAAAGAACCTGTTAGATATATTTTGAATATATAACGCCAACAACAAGATTTTAAGAAACAGATTCTGAGATCAAAATTAATCAAAGCTAAAAATTTCATCACTTGCTAATGTCCAATTTTGGTAATGGAATGAATAACACATTAGTAATAAAATCAATTGAACTATATGCTCTCATTCAATAAAAAATTCAAATATTTGCTATTTTGTTAACCTTAATTAATGAGTGTATTTATTTTTGTCAAGTTATGAAGTTTTGAAGTTATGAATTATATATATATTACATATTTAAAATTATTCTTTCTTACTCTTTTTTGATTTTGAAGAATCATCAGAAGTAGAGATGCTGCGTTTTTTGGAAGATTTGGTTATTGTACTTTTATATTCTTCTTCCATTGGAGCCACATAGTCTTTACTTCTTTCTTTCTCCTTCTCTATTTGTTTCTGAGATTGTTCTTCTCTACGTTCCTGTAGACGTTTAACTTCCTTTTCCTTCTTACTTAGGAAGTATTCACCACTTTCAATTTCCAAATCAACCTTTCTAGGTTGTTGAGCAGGTGGGAATGGAGTGTAGACCTTCTTTTCTTTCTTAGGTTTAGCAGCCTTCTTACGGGCAACGTTTCTCTTTTTGAACATTGGTAGAAATCTTGACCAATCTTCATCAGCCAATTCTGGTCTTTTAGCCAACTCTCTTTTGATCATTAATTCTTTAATATGATAAATCGGATGCACATTTTTCATACAATCTTCAACGACTCTTCTAATTTCTTTTAAACCCTTAAATGGACCCATGCAACTAACAGTGTTACCTTGAACTAAAATATAACATTTAGTCAATAATTCTAAAGCTTTCAAAGTGTTACCGTTTGGACCAACCAGACGTTGTCTTCTTTTAACGAATCTTTCTTTATTAGTAACAAAATTACCAATCTTAATAACATCACAAGCCATATCATCTTCTAATATTTTTATAGCTTGGGGGAATGGGACTGATCTTGCTAATAACTTGATCAAATCTCTGGCTTTTAAAATTGCATATGGATCAAAAGTCTTTCTAGTAGTCTTGACAGTCATAGAACCTTCAACTAAATCCAAGGTACAGGCAATATGACGTTTATCTAAAGCTTTCGTCACGTCATTCCATACAGACTTCAAATATATTTCTCTATATTTTGGGAATAAAGTCATAAAACTGGACTCTTCCGCAAATGGTAAACCTGAAGCATTATCCTCTGGTTTAAACTCTTCAACCTTCCATTTATCTATATCTTCAGTATCCCAAGGTTTATCCTTATTATGAGTAGAGACCATTGTTGCTTATAAGGTAAAATTTCAATTATAATATTCAGTTTTCACCTTTCTCTGTAATAATTATTAGTGCCCTGTAATGCTACACCAAACTTAAGAGACAAATCAGATTAGTATTCAACAAACAAAAATCTTAAACCAATCCAATAAATAACAGATCAATTAATTCATACATAACTCATCTTTAAATCATTATAAAGTTAATATGAGATGAGATGAGGTGAGATAAAATTGAAAATTTTCACTTTTTCATTAAGTTAAACGCTGTGGGAGTGAAGTGGAAAAAAAAAATTAATTAATGTAAGCTAGGCTAATATGAAATATGTACAATTTGTATAAAACAGATGAGATGAGATGAGATGAGATGAGATGAGATGAGATAAGACATCATATAAGGTTGTTCTTGCTTTTGATATTGTTGTCTGTAATATTTTTGGAAAGTGTAGCAGATTATAAGGCTAGCTAAGATGGCAAAGAGTAGTGTTTCTATGAGAAAGAAGGGAAATGTTGGTAAGAAGAGCAAGAGAAAGAACGTGATATCTCAATCCGAAAAGAAGAGGAATAAGATAAAGATGGAAAAGATTAATAAAGAAGGTATATTGCCATCGGATATATTACAACTGAATAATGAGACGAGAAATGGTCAATCAGAGGGCAATAAAGAACGTGCATTAGAATCTCAGAAATTACAACAGGATAACGTTAAAGATCGTGAAACCATTGCAAAAATAGAAGCTTCCAAAAAGGAAACTGATGACAGTATGTTAAAGCAAATCGAATTGATGACAGGATTTTCATTATAGAGTAATTATTTAAAGAGAAAAAACATATAAAACAACAAGGTAGCATTATGGTAATATCACCAGAATTATTACAGGATATCGGTCATTCTGTTAAGCAATATACAAGGCAAAGGGTAAAGTAAATATAAATTTAGATATAAATGTCAGGACGTTGAGAAACCTAGATATGTTGTGTTGACATAATTATTTATATTAATTATTTAAATTTAGACTTCAATAATTCAAAGAATATATATATATATACAGATATTTAAAAAAAAACATACTGAAAAGTTTTCGAAGAAGGGGGGGGGGAAGGGACAAAAAACATTCCAATGAAGTTAATGATAAGAATGAGGACATACATTCAAGACAAAGATCTTAATCTTAAACAGTAGACTTTCTTAAACCTGCAGCAGAACGGAATATGGCGTCACCTTCAGAGTAACCTCTACCGATACCGAAACCGATACCTAACCAAACAGGGAAGGCACGACGTTTAAATAGTATAACAGAGGCTAGGACACCAGCACCAAAACCTAAACTAGTCTTAACCAAAAAATTGGATAACACTACATCCCATTTATCATTTAAGATAGATCTGGTTGGAGCAGAAGTGATCTGTAATTCTTGAGATTGTTGAGACATTATTAAGTTGACAAATAATTGGAAGGGACAAAACCTATGAATATGTAAAAATATGTTTGATAACAGATGCAAATAAAAAGATTGAATGTAACCAAAGGAAATAACTAAATCAGAATGAGTATCTTGTATTATTTTGGTTAAATCAGTAATGAAATAAGGCTTAACAATAGTTTATTAAAAAAATTTTTTTTTTTTATCCTACTTTCTAGTCTTGAAGCAAAATTGCCAATGATGTAAAACACACTTGGAGAATTGGATAAATAGATGAGATTTTAAAATTGAACTTATAATTCAACAGCAAGCTGATATAAAAAAACGTACTCTCAAATACCAATCTGTTAATTTAACAGTTCAGTCTAGACCAACCAATCTTGTTCTCCAGTTCGAATGATTTTTTTTAATTTGCTGTTGGTTGGTTATTTGGATTCCCAAATCTGGGCCCAAAAAGAGCATCACGTGACTACAGGAAAGAAAGGGGGAAAGAATGGATCGGATTTCATAGCACGTGACACAATAGGAGGGTAACTAATTGGGATGAGGCTACCGTTGCAAAGACAAGTCAGTCCCACCGTCAGACACTCATATTGGGAGGGGAGAGAACATATACATCCTAATCATCTAAAATCTATCTAATTGAGCCAGTTGAAACTCAACAATACAATAAACAAGCCAAACCTATTACAAGAGCAGCCAAATCACTGGCTCCTGTGGTTTATGGAAAAAGAGGGTCTACATAAGAATTCCACTAAGCTATGTATGACTCAACCATTCTTATAACTCAGAACAGTCCAGTACAGTCCAGCCCAAAAGAGAGAGAATATACGGTGCCAGGAAATCGTAATCAAGATGGTGTTGCGATATGAAAGTATGACACACTGTTGCCTAATTAAATAATCAAGATTCTGAAACGCCTCGGCTTACCAATTTCTTATCAACTAAGCAACAAAAATATCCTTCCCTTAAGATCTATCTGTAGCTTCATCATCGACTGCAGTTTCATCATTTCCTCCCTCTCAGCAACATGCTAAAGTGTTATAAAGATTAATTAAGTCGACCACTTACTTATTCTACTCTTAACTACTATATACCTTATACCTTATTCCATATACAATATACGTTATACCAACTCTTAGCACGCAATGTGATATTCGAAGAGGAAAAAGCGAACTAAAAATTATAAAAAAGAAAACTTGACACAGACAGATATGGCAAGTTGATGTGTTGTACATATTTTAATTATTTAATTGGTTATTGTAATTTCTCTCTTTTCCTTTTTATTTAATTCGAACCTATCTAACCAGCAATACTTGATTGAATTGGGTTAATTGCACTTTTTCTCACTAATCTACTCCATATATAAAGTAACTGTTAGTATTGAGAGTCTCCCCTCCCAAAAAAAATTAAAAAGTTAATATCTGAATGTTCAAAGCCATTACTACTGGCCTAAGAAATTCAAATAAAAATTCAAATTCAATTATCAGTGGTAAAACTTTGAAAAACAGGAAAACTAGAATTGTATCCTTTTTTGCTGTTCCTGCCATTGCTTTTACAATTTTAAAATACTCAACAATGACAAATTCTTCGTTATTAATTGCTCCTCAACCTGCTCCTACTTGGAATTGGACCCCTGAGGGTATTGTTAAGGATGCGGAATCTCTAATTAAAGATTCTAATCGTATCTTTGATAATTTGGCAGCCATCAGTAGTCCTACGGTCGAAAACTTTATTGTCCCTTACATGAACCATGAAAATAAAGTTAGTCCATTGATTAACCAATTGACCTTTTTACAACATGTCTCTGCTGATAAGGATATTAGAGATTCTTCCATGAAGGCCACTGAACTGATTCAAAATTTTGAAATTGAAGCTTCTTTAAGAAAAGATTTATTCATTCAATTTGATAAGATTTGGACTGATGTTAAGGATAATTCAGAATTTAATGAAAAATCCGACTCTAAGAACTACGAATCATATAGATTTATTGAAAAATGTCACAAAGATTTCATTCGTTCAGGTTTGAACTTATCTGATGAGAAAAGAGAAATTGTGAAAGATATTCAAAAGAAGATTGCCTCCAATTCTTTAAATTTCTCCAAGAATTTAGGTGAACAAAAGGAATTCATTGCCTTCACTAAAGAAGAATTAGATGGTGTTTCTGATGCCGTCATGGAACAATTCGAGAAATTTAAAGATGAAAAAACTGGGGAAGAAAAGTTTAAGGTCACTTTTAAATATCCAGATATTCTACCAGTTTTAAAATCTGCTAAAAACCCAAATACAAGAAAGTTGGCCTTCAATGCTGATCAGAATAAAGTTCCTGAAAATGAAGCCCTTTTTGTTGATACTTTGAAATTAAGAAATGATTTATCCACTGTCTTAGATTATTCAAATTATGCAAACTATAATTTGGAAATGAAAATGGCCAAAAACGAAGAAACTGTATTCAATTTCTTAGATGATTTGAAGACAAAGCTAAGACCACTGGGTTTAAAAGAAATTGAAATTTTAAAACAATTAAAAGAAAAAGATATGAAAGAATTGAACCTACCTTATGACAACCATTATTATATCTGGGACCATCGTTATTATGATAACAAGTATTTGAAGGATAATTTTAATGTCGATTTAGAAAAAATTTCAGAATATTACCCTATCGAATCTTCCATCGATGGTATGTTGAAGATTTATGAAACTGTCATGAAATTAAAATTTGTTGAAGAAACTGATCCTGCAAAGAGAAATGTCTGGCATGAAGATGTCAAACAATTGTCTGTATGGAAAATGGATAATCCAGATGCTCCAGAATTTATTGGTTGGATTTACTTCGATTTACATCCAAGAGATGGTAAATATGGTCATGCTGCCAATTTTGGTATTTCATCATCTTATGTAGATGAAAATGATAAAAGATCATACCCAGTCACCGCTTTAGTTTGTAATTTTTCTAAACCTACTTCTGACAAGCCATCATTATTGAAGCATAATGAGTTGACTACATTTTTCCATGAGTTGGGACACGGTATCCATGATTTGGTAGGTGCCAACAGATGCTCGAGACTGAATGGTCCAGGATCTGTTCCATGGGATTTTGTCGAAGCCCCATCACAAATGTTAGAATTCTGGACTTGGAACAAGAACGAATTGATTTCATTATCCAAGCATTACAAGACTGGTGAAAAGATTCCTGAATCATTAATTGAGTCATTGGTTTCTACCAAGCATGTTAATGGAGCATTATTTGCATTAAGACAATTACATTTTAGTACGTTTGACATGGAAGTTCATACTGCGGAAGATGTTAGCAAATTAAATCTATTAGAATTGTGGAATGGATTAAGAGAACAAATTTGTTTGGTTGAGAATGGTGATGAGATGAGCAAAGGCTATGACTCTTTTGGACATATTATGTCCGGTGCATATTCTGCAGGTTACTATGGATATATGTGGGCGGAAGTATTCGCTACCGATATGTATTATACTAAATTTGCAGCTGATCCATTAAACAGCAAGAGTGGTGTCGAATACAGAGATATTATTTTATCTCGTGGAGGTATCTATGAAGTTAATGATAATTTGGAAGAATTTTTGGGTAGAGAACCTAATAATTCAGCATTCTTGAAAGAGATGGGTTTGAATTGAATTGTTAGCGATGTATGATATAGTTTGTTTATTTATTTAAGAAATGTAAATAAATGAGGAAGAATAGTAATAATAATTATTAAAAATGAATGTTTATTAAATTATTTCTATTTATGCATGATGAGTTTTGTTAATATCTTTTTTCCTCTTCCTTTAACAATAAATGAATAAACGAAGTAGTGTATATTGATTAAATATGTTTTACAATTGTAATTGAATTTGCTAATAGTTCTAAAATAAACTTTGATTTTTTTGAAATTTTTAATTTCAATAATTCAATGATGACTATAGCACAATACAAGAGATTTTGTATTAAATCTAATAAATTTAATTTAATGAAGTTATAATGTTGGTTGATTTTCTTGTTTAGTTTTTCCAATAGGATGCTATTGATGTGATTATTTTTGTTGTTGTTGTTGTTGTTGTTGATATGCTGTTTCAATTCAATTTTCAAAAATCTCAAGATTTTATAGTTTTGAAACAGCTTGACTACTAATTTTTTAATAATCAGTAAAAGTGTAGCCAACCATAGTTTTAAAGAGAAATTATTTTGAATGATTTTTCTATAGAGGAAGCTTT
The DNA here is from genome assembly GCF_000150035.1 of Vanderwaltozyma polyspora DSM 70294. Taxonomy (NCBI): domain Eukaryota; kingdom Fungi; phylum Ascomycota; class Saccharomycetes; order Saccharomycetales; family Saccharomycetaceae; genus Vanderwaltozyma; species Vanderwaltozyma polyspora. The sequence continues at coordinate 24,343 of NW_001834689.1, forward strand.
TATCTGTGATGATACCCAAAGTTTTTATGAAGTAAATGCTATCGAATAAACTACAGATTCCTTCTAGACCATCCAAAACTATATCCTCCCAACCCAATGATGCCATAATTAATTTGTTAATGTGTGAGATAAGGTAGAGAGAGAGTGTGTGTGTGTGTGGAATAGTAGAGTTGAATAGAGTAGAGATAAATAGAAGTTACTAGTGTATGTGTGCGTGTATGAAATGTAGATGTAGATGTAGATCTGGATGCCAATTGAGTTTGAAAGTAGTGGACAGCTGAGAAAGTAGTCCGAGAAGCACCGTCTTTTTATAGAAGCTGTTAAATAAGGAAATGATATTGGATCGACGACGAGAGAGTCATTTTGGGTCAGATGGACTGATGGGGGGAGGAAGCGAGAGAGAGAGAGATGGGGACACAGAGATCACCATATCATACCGTAACATAGTATATTTCACGTGCACAATGACTGTGATCACGTGCGCGCGTACACAATTACATAAACATATGCCACGGCACTGTAAAACGTGACATCCACGTGATTGCGATTTAAAATACTCTCCCCGCCCCCCATAACTAGAGCTCACCACGCCACACCAGTTCGTCACACCTCTCCCAAACACTAATCCATGCAAGAGACACACCCATACTAGCCAACGACCACCAGCTCTTTTAAAACAACTCACTCTCACCACACCTCTCACCATACCTCTCACTTTATCTCTCTCTCGACCCACCTATCCTCGTCTCAGACCAATGAGTCTGTTGTCCGGAAAACACGGTTACCCGTCCTCCACCAGCCCAACCAACCAATCACACACCGCGCACCCACCTGACCTCCCGTTCGCTATTTATACCAACTTCTCCCAAACTGTCCGAGCTTCCCAACTTTCGACCACTTTTTGTTGTTTTTTGATGTTTTTTGTCGAAACAGACATCTCAACAAACTGGTATGTTCTGTATGCTATGATATGCTATCATATGATATGATATGATATGATATGATATGATATGATATGATAGCATATACTATCTAGCACCTGGAAGTGACAGTGACAGTGACGATTCAGCTTAGTTAGCTTTCGATTCTTTGCTTGTGGGTTTCCTTTCTTGTAAGAGTTGGTTTGGTTTGGTTCGAGTTTAGACTACCAGAGTTAAATATATCCTATTGTTGCTACTGACTGATTTAAACTTTGAGTTGTTCTTGTCAGTCCTTCTGTCTCTCTCTCTCTATTCAGTTTGCTTTTTATTCAAAGTTAAAACTGTCATCAGAACATCGGTATATACTATACCATACCATACCGTACCGTACCATATCATACCACATACCGCATACCAGACCTTACTAATACGTTATTTACTGACCAGTTTGGCTTTGATTCGTCTGCATTAAAAAATAAAATAAGAGTTCGTTTTAATACTTCTTTTTATTTTTTTTAATTTGGTTTTATTGACAGATTGCACTGTTGTGACTTGTGAACTACTCAGTTTTTTTACAGTTTAGTTTACCACTTCAAATACAATTTCAATTTCAATTTAAACCTGCCTTCGTGGTTTGTTCTTTTCACTATTCGATAATTTTGCGTGGGAAATACATATATATTTGAAAATGGTTTTGTCTATTAAACGTAATTGTTCAGATATCGATATAAATTTTGATCACTGTAAAAAAAGATGTTCTTCAACTGTAAGCTTTTCTACCGTTTATAAAACTTGTCAGGACAAGTTTAACAACAACGACATAGATATTACAAAAAATAGTTCAAGTACAAGTGATAGCAACAATAATAACTACATCACTACAACTACTACAAATAACAATTCAAAGATCTTTAGAAGGTCGAATTCTTTTACTGTAAAGAAAAATGTCATCCCAAACACTCTACTAAAACATGACCTAATTGCAAGAGAAAGGTGTTTCGATTACATCGTACAATGTATCGACGAGGTTTGGGGTAGATACTGCAATGCTACTTCAACTGCAGAAAATTTGGTGTATAATAACGACCCTCTTCAAATTAAAGCGAATAACCTATCACCGAATAATAATATAATGAACAACAACAACAATAACGAAAATAATTACAATATCGATGATACTGAAACTAATAGCAGTGCCACTGTAAATATTATACCTTCACTATCAAGCCATAACCACAACTTTAAACCTTTAAACATCTCTGATTTGGATGACGATTTCTCAACAGATGATGAATTAAGTGGCTATAAATCAGAAGCTACCAACCTAACGGAGTATGAAACTGATAGTGGCAACGATCTAAGAACCATTTCAAAATTACCAGATTCAATGAAACTACAATCTTTGAAACTAAGACTGGTAAAAGCTAAAAATGATCTGGATCAATTTTATTTATCTGAAAACTTAAATGATTGTATCTCATTCTGGATACGCTGGGATATGATCAAATATAACGCAGTTGAAATGATGGAAGAGGATGACGACGATGAAGTCATCGAATCTATTATCGAAGAGCTGGAGATGGGAAGATACTACAGGGACTAAAATTTCACATATATTTTTATTTTTATTATTATTATTATTTGTCATCGTCATATTATTATCAATATAGTCATGAAGAGGATCGGTTATATTACAGGTTAGGTGGGCACTATTATATTCTCTTATTATTATTTTTTTACTGTTTTTTTCTTTAATTTTCCAATATACTTTTATGATTAATATAAAAAGGGAAAAAATTATAAAATATTTACAAATCTATTGAAAAAATCAAATAAAAATAAAACTAACAAACTTTTATTATTATCAAGGCATGCAAGCACGCAATTATTTACTATAACACACACATGTAGGAAATAGGGTTCATTATAACCTTATTATCAAAAACTATTATACTTTTCCAAACTTCTTCCTGTACGTAAAAGTGCTTTGCTATTTATATCATTCATCTGGGAGGTCGTTACTATTATCAGCATTTCACTTCAATGATTTGGTCCAAATTAATTTGAACTTTCATTAACTCAACCAAATCCCATCCACATATTAAAAAGAACATGATTCGGATTTGATTGACTCAAAGTAACTTGGGTTCGATTAAAAACATCAACATTGAGAGACATCGAAAAATTTGTTGAAAAATATATATTATACGACCTAAATTAAGTTGAATTTTTTATAATTACATAAATTAAATAAATTCTACATACCAACATGTGTTTATGAAATGTACATTACTACTGTTTTACTCTGAAATTCTCCCCCAAAATCCTGCATACTCCTACCAACGTGCATCTCATCTTACAATTAGATTTCCTAATATTTACTTCTAATTGTTTCAACTCTTGAAACCATCACAACAACAAAAACCACAACCACAACCAAATACTTCACCAATATCTCAACCTCTAGTCTGCTCTCTTAACCTCTGTTTCATATCAAAACCAAATCCTTACCTTATAAGGCCCTTTCCGAAACAAACCTTAAATTCGGTCGGTTCGCTATACAGTGAAATAGTATGTATCTCTACCTGTATCATGATGAAAAAATGGTAGCTGTAACGCATCCATCTAGAATACAATCATCAGATATATAGATATATAGATATATATAAGAGCGACACCGTAATTTAAAATTATTAATGTTCATCTATCACAATTGTTATGTATCTTATAGTTTATATTTTCATTTACTGATAACAGTATCATACTAGGAGAAGATTAAATATCAAAATTAGGTTTTGATATTTTGTATTGACATACTGACAGGCCCACTTATCTTGATTTAAGTTAAGATTGGTTATTATTTTTTGTTATACTGCTGTTTGAGTAAGACACTATTTGAGATTGCTTGGGTGAACCCTTATTGAGTTACGAGACAAGATGTTTAGAGAAGAATTGTATTCAGAAAATGATACTGATCGTAAATCAAAAAGTTTAAATACTAAGCCAAGTAAAAAATTCCATACCAACGATTATTCAAATAACTATATTCATACTGGCTCTTTGCCTCAAAAACATGTTTCAAATATAAGTAACACTGTTGAAGGTTATCCAAAATTGCAAAAATTATTTCAAATGAAAGAGAAGCAGATAGCACAGTATGCTACAACTCCATTTGGTTGCAAAGTTAATATTGATCAAATGGTGCCAACTTTGAATAGTTGGATCCAAAAGGAAAAATTAACCTTTGATGTAGTTATGATCGGTTGTTTGACTGACAATCAATTTATTTATCCACTTTTGACTCAATTACCCTTGGATAAATTGGTATCAAAGCCTGGGTTTCTATTTATTTGGGCTAGTGCTCAAAAGATAAATGAATTGACAAGATTAATGAATAACGAATTATGGGCTAAGAAATTTAGAAGAAGTGAAGAATTAGTGTTTGTTCCTGTGGATAAAAATTCACCATTCTACCCAGGTTTAGATCAAGATGATACTACACTATTCGAAAAAATGCAATGGCATTGTTGGATGTGTATTACTGGTACAGTAAGAAGATCTACGGATGGTCATTTAATTCATTGTAATGTAGACACTGATTTAAGTATTGAAACTAAACAAACTCGTGATGGTGCAGTACCTTCCCATTTATATAAAGTAGCTGAAAATTTCTCTACTGCCACTAAAAGATTACATATTATTCCTTCAAGAACTGGTTTAGACGTTCCTGTGAGATTAAGACAAGGTTGGGTCATTATGAGTCCCGATGTCATCTTGGATAATTTCAATCCTGCTAGATATAAAAATGAAATTGCTAGGATTGGTACTCATATCCCAACTAAATCCGATATTGAAAATTTAAGACCAAAGAGCCCAATCCAAAAGGTTCAATAAATTTACTGGAAGCTATCGATACCCCTATATTCATGACAATTAATGGAAATTTAATCATTAGTTAATTAGATATTTTGCATATTTAAAAACGTATATTCATATTTTATAATAATTTTATATTTAAATTCTTTAACTCACAATATGATTGGGAATACTTTGGGTACTTCAAGGTTTAAATTACTCAAGGTAAAGTTACACTTGTCTCTACTTCATGTTGAGATTTTACGAAGACAGTGACGAATTATTAGAAGTCTTAATCTACCATTTCTGACATATTGGGTTATTAGTTAAGATATCCCGGTTGCTTGAATTTATTACTTAATTGGAAATGGCATCAAAGGAATCTAGGAAACCTGGTATGTGTTGACAGTTAAAATATGACATATTTGTTATCAAGTATTTATTTTTAATTTTATATTTTGTAGAAATTTTGGTAAATCCTTTTTATACTATTGATATGATGTAAGTTTCAAAAACAAAACATAAAACCTTAATATTTTTAAGTTCTTATCAAAAGAAGATAAATTCAAATCCGACTAGTAAGAACTATATTTAGTATTACTATTTCATTATATTAATCCCAATTCCTTTTTATGCCGTTAAATAACAATGGAAACCATAGACTTCTCCAGTTTCTTCGCTAGGAACACACATAAATTACAACAAAATATGGGCAATGTAGCTAATATTTAGCTATAGATCCACTTGGATTAAGAAATTTAAATTACACTTGATCAAGTATTTGAATAACGTAATTAATTTTCCACTCTCTCTGGTTTAAGAATAATACCAGAAGATTACTGTCGCTGATAAAGGAATCTTATTTACAGTCGAAATAAAATATATTAACCTCTTGGTTATTTGTGATTACCTAAACCAAAGGTTGGATTATTATGCTTAATTAATAAGATTATCTTATAAAGCAATTGCAAGTTAAAGAATCAAGTCTTGAGTATTGAAAGATAACAGTTATTATATGTAGCTTCTTCCTTTAATTGTTAATGGGAAATAGAAAGTGACAGATATATAACATTTAGCAGTTAGAGTTAGAAATATCTAAAAAATAAGTCTAATAGTGTCGCAGTTGCATAATATTTAAAAATGCATTAGTGCTAAATTGAACACGCCAAGGTTATATTGCAGAGGAGCTTAATTAATGGAGATGTCAGCAAGGGTTCACCTTAGTACCAAGAACTTCAATTTTTTCTTCGTTCATATATATTGAATAACAAAATTTAAATCCAATACATTATTTGTCATTCTTTGATATTAGCTGACCCTTATGGAAATTACACATTTTGGCACTGCTTAAAGTTTAATATACTATCGAATCACTTATTAAGGACTGTAAAACAAAAAATCTTAGAATTACAGAGAGTATATTGATTGGATAAGTTATCCAAAGATGTTTTGAGCCCTTTACAAAATTATCTTGATTGTTTGTTTAATCTGGCATTGGTTTAATGCCTAGATCTTATAGGTTTGGCTTATGTGACAGAATAAAAATAAAATCTTTTTAACAATATGCCAAAAAGTTAACTCCCAAATGGAATAAAATGTTGAACTAGTTTAGCTAGATACTAGTAGCTAGTTATTTAAGATTCCATGTGGTCGTACTTCGATTATCTGTTATTCAAGATAGGTTGACACTTCTAAATAGAGATGAATTTACGTATATCTCCTAGATGCCTACTAAATAGAGCCAACTATTAGATCAAGAACATACATAAAATTATTCTAAAGATCATGCTAAGGCAACTTAGTGTATGGTTGTTTTAGGGTTTTGTCTAATATGTATAGTTAATTGTCCATATTCCCATGTTTTGCACTGTATATTGCAACGGTAACTTTGGATTCAAAGATTAGACCTTTAAAAGAGCAAAGAAGCTCACTTATGAGTCCTGTTATACTCTAGGTATCATCTTGTTTCACCAACGATGATTTAAAGTTGTTCAAGACAGTTTTTTCTTCAACTTTCTCCAAGCCCCTTGTTTTTAGATGGTGGTAGATAAGGATTAGTCATAGCAGAATTCGAAGAAGATATATTGATAAACGGTATAAAGAGACCTAAATCCTAAGAAAAAAAATAGTTCAGTATATAATTTAGAACTGAAAAATTATATAAACGTATCAGATCTGTTTATAAGTTAGCCTATGCCCATTAATTCTTAACGTTTTTCCACGAAAGGGGTCAAAACTGACATAATTCCTAATAAAAAGAGCTAAAACAAGGCTCAATTGGATGAAAAATCCAACTGAATCATTGAAAACAATATATAAATTGTAAATGGAACAATTCTGGTACCAAAGTCAGACACTCTTCTCTTTATATGCTATCTCTTTTGTATTGTATGTATCAACTTATCACCATGCATTTGAGGAAAAACTTGAAATAAACCAAACTATAATAATAAAAACACACAGACCCCATAGTACTAAATATATCTATAATTCAACTATTTACCATTTACTTACAAATCAGAATTCTAGCGACAAGGTCAAGCACAACACCTAATCATTACTAGCACAGATGGAATCTAAGCCAATTCAAAAAAATAACAAACAAGACGTACATAGAAAACCAAACTAGCCAACATCACATCCATTCAATGCCTTGATCTCTAATTATCAATATTTAATCAAGCTAGTGACATAGTCGTTTTATATGTACATATAAGTATTATATATATATATATTTTTTCACTCACCATATCTTCACTGTCAGACATCTATATCCATTGAAAAGAACACCCACTAATGCAGCAAGAAATCTACAATAATCATCCAAACAAGAACAAACAGTACAATCCATCTTTCCCATCCCATTCACACTTTCCTATTCCAAAAACATCAAAACATCATTTACTGACACCCATAGACAGTCACTATCTCTTCTAATATATACATATATCCATATATAAATATCACCTTCACCATACTGAAGATGGATGGTACCAGAAATCCGCACTTTTAATGTCGATATAAAGCTTTAGAGCGCAATGGTGAAAATATCAACACCGGGTAACATTATGTGGAAAAAAAAATTTTAATGAAATATGAAAAATTTATGCGATGAGCTGAAAAGATGTCAGATTTAAAGATGTAAGTATTTGTAGTTTAAGAGTAGTATTTGTTCTATTTGTTCTCTTTAGGTTTTGATTTTAGTTCATTTTAATTCTACAAGAGGCATCAATATCTTTGACGAGGTTTAGAAATGGGTAAAACTCAGAAAAAGAATAGTAAAGGTCGTTTAGACAAGTACTATTACCTTGCTAAGGAAAAAGGTTATCGTGCTCGTTCATCTTTCAAAGTTATTCAAATTAATGAGAAGTATGGTCATTTTCTAGAGAAATCTAAGGTTGTTATTGATTTATGTGCTGCTCCAGGTTCCTGGTGTCAAGTTGCTTCCAAGTTATGTCCGGTGAACTCTTTGATTATTGGTGTTGATATTGTTCCAATGAAGCCTATGCCAAATGTCATTACATTTCAAAGTGATATTACCACCGAAGATTGTAGATCTAAATTGAGAGGTTATATGAAGACTTGGAAGGCTGATACTGTTTTGCACGATGGTGCTCCTAATGTCGGTTTGGGTTGGGTTCAAGATGCTTTCACTCAATCTCAATTAACTTTGCAGGCTTTAAAATTAGCCGTTGAAAATTTAGTTGTTGGTGGTACTTTTGTCACTAAGATTTTCAGATCTAAAGATTATAATAAGTTGATTTGGGTTTTCCAACAGTTGTTCGATAAAGTCGAAGCCACTAAACCACCTGCTTCGAGAAACGTCTCTGCAGAAATTTTTGTCGTTTGTAAGAACTTTAAAGCTCCAAAAAGATTAGATCCAAGATTATTAGACCCTAAAGAAGTTTTCGAAGAATTACCAGATGGTCCTCAAAATATGGAATCTAAAATTTACAATCCAGAAAAGAAAGTTAGAAAAAGACAAGGTTACGAAGAAGGTGATCATTTGTTATACCACGAAACTCCAATTATGGAATTCGTTAAAACTGAAGACCCTATCACTATGTTAGGTGAAATGAATAAGTTCATTATCGATAAAGAAGATCATGAATGGAAAATTATTAAGAAGTTAAAACAGACCACTCCAGAATTTTTGCTTTGTATTGAAGATTTAAAAGTCTTGGGTAAAAAAGACTTTAAAATGATCTTAAGATGGAGAAAAGCATCAAGAGAATTATTAGATTTAGATAAAGATGAAGAAAAGGAAGCAATTGATGTCACTCCACTAAATGAAGAAGAACAAATTGAAAAAGAGTTGAATGATATGCAAGAAAAGCAAAGATTGAAACAAAAACGTGAAAAGAGAAAGAAGAATGAAACTAAACAAAAAGAAATTACCAGAATGCAAATGAATATGTTGACTCCAACTGATATTGGTATCGAAGCTGCTGAATTAGGTAGAGAATCTTTATTCAATCTGAAGTCTGCAGAAAAGACTGGTATCCTTGACAAGCTTGCAAAGGGTAAGAAAAGAATGATCTTTACAGAAGATGAATTATCTAGGGATAACGATATCCACATCGATGAAAAAATAATTAAAGACAAAAACATTGCTGATGAAGCTGACGATTTAGAAGCAGAATTAGATGCCATGTACGATGAATATAAAGAAAGAAAGGGTGCAAGAGATGCTAAATTCAGAGCTAAACAAGCTCGTGGTGGTGACAACGAAGAGGAATGGGAAGGTTTTTCTAATAAAGCTGATACAGAAGAAAAAGAAGAAGAGAAAGATTACATTGAAGAAGGATCTGACATTTCAGATTCAGATGATGATGAAGCCATTAATAACCTAATAAGTAGAATTAAGGGTCAATCTGGTGATAAAAAATTAAGTAACAAAGCCAGAATGCTTTTCAATGATCCAATTTTTGACAATGTCTCCGCTGACCTTACTTTAAGTACTAAGGGCGAAGTTGATTCTGAATCAGTTGGCGATTTATCTCATGTTAACAAAAAGAGAAGACTTGATACTAACAAATCCAAAGAAACCGCGAAAGAAAGAGAAGCAGAATCCGAATCAGATTCAGATTCAGATTCAGGTTCCGATTCCGATTCCGATTTCGAGATTGTTCCTAACACTACTCAAGAAGAGGAATTCGATTCAGACTATGATTCTGAAGAAGAAAAGAAACAAACTGTACAAGAAAAACACTCTAAGGATATAGACATAGCGACTGTAGAGGCCATGACTCTTGCACATCAATTGGCATTAGGCCAAAGAACAAAACATGATTTAGTCAATGAAGGTTTCAACAGATATTCTTTCAGAGACAGTGATACCTTACCAGATTGGTTTACTGAAGATGAAAGACAACACTCTAAAATTAACAGACCTATTACCAAGGAAGCAGCTATGGCCATCAAAGAAAAGATAAAAGCTTTGAATGCTCGTCCAATTAAGAAGGTTGCTGAAGCTAAAGCCAGAAAGAAGATGCGTGCTGTTGCTCGTCTAGAAAGAATTAAGAAGAAGGCTGGTTTGATTAATGATAACAGCGATAAATCTGAAAAGGATAAGGCCGATGAAATTGCCAAGTTGATGCGTAAGGTTACTAAGAAACAATCTAGTAAACCTAAGGTTACCTTGGTTGTTGCTAGCGGTAAAAACAAGGGTCTTGCTGGTAGACCAAAGGGTATTAAAGGTAAATATAAGATGGTTGATGGTGTTATGAAGAACGAACAAAGAGCTTTGAAACGTATCGCCAAGAAGCATCACAAGAAGAAGAAATAATATATTTAGTGCATTTACAATTAATAGATAACTCGTGTAACATAGCAAAATACTTATAAAATCGATTATTCATTACTATAGAGGGTCTTCAGTTGAATTTAATATAGATGTATTATTTTTCTGAATTTTCCTTTGTCTCTGACTTGACAGAGGGTTCAACTCTGCCGAATAGTTTTCTAAAAAGATAAATCATAGATACTATGAGACAAACAGATGTAATCGTTGTCACAGTCTGATACACTTCTGTATCTGGTCTTGGAATTGGAACCGTAATATCTTTATTTGCAATATGCTTAAAGATGGTATCATCAGTGAAAAACGATTCAAAACCTAAACCTTTTGAGTAAAATGGATTTTGCTTAATGTTATCGTTACCTGAATCACATGCAAGGAAAACAGCTGGATTGAAACCCACGTTTAAATAACCACCACCTTCTACAGGTTCAACATATCTTGAATGCAATGTAATTTCATTTAATTTATCGTTTTCTAATGCAAACAATACTTCTGAACCCCATGATGATTTTAGTTTGTAATCTGGTAATTCCAAATCATGTTCACCAAATAGCACCACTGGATCCGATTGGAATTTATCAACAAATAATTGCAAAGGCAATTGTGAATATAGAAAATATTTACAGTTTTTCCCAGAATTAGTTTGATTTCTTAAATCTATCAATAATTTTGGATGCAAGCCAATTGGGGATTCTATATCTAAGATCTGTTGATTAGTATCATCACCAATCTTGTCTGCCAAGTTGATATGAGCAGGGTTATAAAATAACATTGTCTTTTGACAACCTTCTAATTGGTTATCATCATCATCCCAAGTACACCTTACACCTGTTAAGTTGATATCTTGCTCGTCTTGAGCATCTGCATAAAAAAGACCTGCTTCTACTTTATCAGTACCACTCAACTTACCGTAAGTAAACGTATCGTTCCCAATCAATCTAGAATATTCAACAATTTGAATAGTAGAGTTTGTAATCGAAATATCATAATCTTTAGACTTATCCCAATCGACAAATCCCAAATCTACCGAGTCAGGTAAGAAATCCTTAATTCTAAATTCTTCCCCATCCTCATGATAAGACTTGTAAACCACAGAATCCACCAACGGATAACCTTTTAACCCTCCACTGCTTCTTTCAGATTTACCACCACTATTTCTATCTACATAAACAGTCAGTCCCTTTGCTAGCTTAGGTTCAATGACATTACTTTCATCAATACAGTGAGTGTCAGGACCTCTCCAAGTAATCCTACCTTGGAAATCCAAATCCACACCATCAACATCGACACTACCAATCCATCTCTGTTGCAAAACGACCCCATCACCACCACTCAAAACTATATGAGTATCATTAATAGATAATTTTTCATTGATCTCATCTAATGAACCATATAAAGCAGCCAATCTACCTTTAAACGCCATTTTTTTTCCTCCTCCAAAACAAAAGGTAACCAAACCTCTCCAAATTAAACAATAGGATCACTCAAATACCTTATTATCCTATCCCAATCGACAACTTGGCTTGAATCAGAACTGGTGATGATATCAACACTTCTTTTTTTTCACCTTATCAAAAGACCTTTAATTTTTCATCGATATCTGATAAACCTCAATGAAAAAATGGTCAAAATTTTCAGTTTCAGTTATCTTTATAAAGAGCATTTCATTTAAAGGTTTGAGGGATATTAGTTCCAATAGGTTATCCAAGGTTACGAATACCACTGTGATTGTGGTTATTGTATTGTTGATTAGATAGAGGATCCATTTTTGTAGGGGGGTTTTAGGATTTTTTTTACACGATTTTATGTTAAGTTTTGGTTACGAGACCAGGGTTCAAATATAAAAACGCCAAATATTCAAATAGTATTATAACGTGAGACAAGGTTATCTAGATTAGGAGGAGGTTTCAGGACGTTATCTGGTAGCATCACATTTTTTGTCAAGTATAATACTATAAAGTCATTCGCTAGTGAGTTAATACATTCTTTCCTTTCCTTTCCTTTTGTTTCTGCACGTAACATCTATTCGATTCTATTGGATAGGTTGTTATCATAGATAAAAGTTAAAGTCAAAGTAGAAGTCAAGTCGTTCATTTTATCTCTATATCAGGGAGATTATATACTTCGTACCTGAAACTTATTACATTCCAACTATTGTCCTTCATTATCTTCCAAACTTTCTTTTTTTTTTTTTTAACTTCAGGTTTAAGTTTTAAGTTTTAAATATTAAGTTTCAGTTTTAGTTTTAGTTTTACTTTAAGTTCTGGGTCCCCTATTTGATTGAACAAGAAAATTCATTGATATACAGTATGATAGATACTCAAAATTTAACTGTTCCAAATAATTTATTGGCAGACGGCACTCCAACACGATCTAGGAGAGGACATAAGCACAAGAGATCTTTTGCAATTTCTGGTGATTTCGAATTCTTGAAACAGCCGCCAAATGGTTCTGCTCAACAATTACAATGTTCATCTCCCAAGATAGAACCTCCAAAATTAGTTTTATCAAATTCTAAATTTCCCGATGACGAAATACTAAGTTTCTCACAAGTACCACAATTTAATTCGACGTCTCAGATTTCTTATCAAAGCCCAAGGTTCTTTGCGAGCGAAGAACCTAAGTTTTCATCACCTTTCCAAGGTGTGCCAGATGCTATTATTAATCTAGATGATGCTTTAAAGACAAAACCTCGTTCGTTTAGATCTCACAGGAGAACCGAATCTGCTCCTGCTGATTTAGAAGTACTAATGACCGCAAAGAGTATGCAGATCCCTAAAGAATGCATAGAGGAAGAGGAAACTTCAGATGTAGAATCTAAGTCAAGTAGCAGTAAAGTTAATGATAATTTTTTACCAGCTTTACTATCACCAGTGAGACCCTCTACTGTTCATACATCTCAGCATATAAGAAATATTGCAAATGATGGGTCTCCAATACAATCGAGGACAATACAATTCAGTGATAAAACACAACCACAACTTAATGTGAATAATAATTATAATAACAACGATAATAATAATAATAATAATAATAATAATAACAACAACAACAATAACAACAATACTAATACTAGTACTACTAATAATACTAATACTAATAATAATACATCTTTCATTGCTGGTAAATCGAACGCTTATAATTCATTGAAAATTAATAGACAAAAACAGCGTTCATATACTAGACAGTTACCTATAAATTCAGTATCTTCAAGTGTACAGTCCCAAACATTGAAACAACAGACATCGAATTCTTCATTAGCTTCAAGTTTTGTTATCACCCCTGCATCGTTGGCTCATACCCCATCTAAACAGATTTCGACACCAGCTTCACCAATTTCATACGGTTATAGGAATGTAAAACCATTTACAAATGTTTCTAAGCCAAACTCCAGTCCAGCATTTCATTCTTACCAACAGAAAAATGCGATGTCTAATTCTAATACATTTAATTTTGAAAGTAAAATATATGATATTCCATATACTGGCAGTGACTCAGCTTTCAATTCCTCGAAAGAAGGTGATTATTATGAAAACAACACATCAAACGTTAATTTAGAGAAAAAGGATCCTGATGAAACCATCAGCAGTGATGAGATGGATCCTGAAAAACTTTTTGCACCTTTATCTGAAGAATTATTGTTAGGTGAACCAGGAGATACAGTTGACTTGTCATCTGTTGGTACATCTATAAAAGATTTTGTCCAAAAATTTGATTCATTGAAGATAGATGATCAACTGGATTCAGATGATATAATCTCACATAATAAAGTCGTATCCTCAGTGTTACAGAAGGATAGCATGCCGGAGGCTAGAAGTGTGAGTGATACGGTTGTAGTCATCAACAAGACGAATAAGAACAAACACAATAAGAGGAGATCAAGATTAACTGCATTTATGAGTTTATTTTCAAAAGACAATTGAAGTGTCACAATTTATACAATATTATACTAGGGTTATTATATATATATAAATATAATGTTAAATAGCATATACAAGAAAAAAAAATATTATTTTTAAATTATAGTGAGAACTTAATTGTTCGATTGTACAAGATTTTTGAATTATGTTTTACTAGGATCAGAAAAGGATATAATCTCAACATAAATCATTCATTATAGTAGCCTACATATAAAGCTTTATTTCAGGGATCAATTCTACAAAGTACATATATGTGGACGAGATAAATACGTCAGAGGTCAAATAAAATCTTTATAAAATCTATCAATATATTATTAGATGGGTTGATTAGCTCAAGCAAATGAAATGAAATGAAATCAAATCAAATAAAAACAAAAATAAAAATAAAAAGGGAGCGTAATCATTAAATGGGTAACCTTATCTAATAGTCGTATTCGTTGGTTTTTTGACCAGCAGTGGAAGGGAATCCACATTCCAATAGAGCAGTATCTAAGATGTGAGCATCCCCTTTAATTTTATCTAGGACTTCTTGATCCTTGACTAAGATCAAACCAGCGTACGCAGTAGCGTTGAAATTCAAAGACAAAGATTTTGAAGTAGTGCTTGAACGAGGGACGATACACATCCATCTTTTAGTCATTAAAAGGTTATAACTAGTATTACCTTGTAATTCTGGTTTTTCAGCAGCCCAATCTTGGAAAAAAGTGAATGATCTCTGCAACAAAGAGAAGTAACACATAGCTAACAAATCTTCATCGACATCATCAGATGATTCTGGTAAAGGTACTGTGAAATGAGCAAAAGAAACTTTTTCATTTTGTAATGGTTCCTCTCTTGAGGTTGGCAAATAATGACTTTTACCTGAACACAGAGAATCTTGTAAAGTGATGAAATTGCTTGGCAAAGGAATGAATTGCAAATGCTTGTGATCTTGGGAAGAACCACTTAAAGAACCTGAATTGTAAAACATCATATTTCTTCTACCTTCATCTTCATCATCCATTCTATTAATCAATCTATAGGCAGTGATCAATTCGGAAGGAGACAAAGCAGAGTTTTGACTTTGAAACTCACTGGTGACCAACAAAGTATGGTTTTTAACAACTGGATATTTGTTCAACAAGAAACGAAATTTAGAATCCCCATTAACATCATCCAACACAATCAACTCCTTTTCTGGGTTTTCAAAAGGATTCTTCTTCCCCTCGCTCTCACCCTCACCAGACACAGGCTTCTTATTCAAACTAGGGGTATACCTAACATGATACTTCATCCCAGTTTCTCCATCCTTTAACTTATCAATACTAGTTTCAGTGAAGATCAAATTACCATTTTTCAAAGCCTGATCGTATTTCTCCTCGACCAACTCTAAAACGTTCTTGGAAACCATTTTTTAAACCAAAAAAAACAATATAATTACCACAGTGGCTAATCACCCTAACTTGCCCAACATCCAATGCAAAAAACAACAACAACAACACCTTCAAATCATCGAATTTAACTCACTCTTTTAATACCTTCAAAACCAGTTCAGTTCAATCGTTAAAATATCAAAAATTTTTCACCTCATCTCAAAAAAGTTTCACATGTCGAAAAAGTGAAAAATTTTTGATATCGAGATGAGCAACAGAACCATCAATCAATCAGCTTTAGATCAGCAACAAGGTTCGAATGCAAATACATATAAAGAAAGAGTATTTAAAATCATTAGAAGGGATTGTCCTTTTGCTTGATTCATCAATTGAATTGAATTGAATTGAAGTGAGATTTCTTTCCCCCAGGTTCTCGAGTTGCGATTGTCCAAGGACTGAGATAGACAACTGCCAAACCTTAACTTCGCATTATGTCTAATTGGAAACTTAAAATAATCTTGATCCTTTGAGGTAGTGCTCTTCAAATGTAACTTAAATGTATCTTATATAATGGTTTATCTATTGGAAGTGTTGGTGTCATTAATATACCCTTCTTTGTAATTCTCAAGACGTTCAGTTTCTGTCCAGTGAGTTGGTTCGTCTCGTTCCCTATTCACTCCATCATTGACTTTCGAGTTTTGATATTCTTTAACGAGATTTGATTCATCTGGATTGATTCGAATCGTTAAAGCTAAACCAGATTTGATTGCCTTGCTTGATATGGGGGGGCCCAGTTTGGATATTATTACTTTTTTAATGATATGTAACCGATCCAAAGGGTTTTTGATTTAGTTTTGAAGGGCTTCAGATCATCTAGACAGTTCGTTGTCAAATTTAAAGTTTGTTCTGATTTTTCTTCCTGGTTTCAGGTATTTTTGCATTCGACTATCATCGTTAAGCATTTGGTTAAAACTGATTCACATAGTTATTGAAATAGCTTCTAGAGGTAGATAAAGCACGGAAGCAATATATAATAATCTGAATTCCATTTCCCAGTGTCCATTCGCCGAAGAATCGTGATTCGCAAGGTATTGCCTGTACCTGTACCCGTACCCATACCTATACCAATACATCTACATCTACATTTATATATTTATCGACCAACCAGTGTTTCTAAACTACAGATGACTCAGATGACAAACATCATAGATTATTCATGTAATTACTCAAAGAGAATCTTCACTATAGCTATAGATATTGGTGGATCATTGGCAAAAGTTGTGTTCTCACCATTGGATTCAAACAAATTGATATTTGAAACTGTGGAGACTGAAAGAATCCATGAATTCATTGCATTGTTACATTCAATTGTCAAACAGTATAATTATAATGATTACAAGTCTACTCAAATAATAGGTACTGGTGGTGGTGCATTCAAGTTTTATGAATTAATACAAAATGAGTTTCCAAACATTAAAAGTCTCTCAAGGTTCGATGAGATGGAATGTCTAATTAAAGGTTTAAATATGGTCATCCATGAAATTCCTGACGAAATTTTCACTTATAATGATCAGTCAGGTATCCAGAATATCGTCTTACCACATGCTCCTCCAGAAGAAGATGTAATATACCCATACCTATTAGTCAACATAGGCTCAGGTGTTTCAATATTAAAAGCTGACAGTCCAAATTCATTTAAACGTATCGGTGGTTCTTCTCTAGGTGGTGGAACCCTTTGGGGCCTACTTTCACTAATTACAGGTGCAAGAAATTATGATGAAATGCTAGATTGGGCTCAAAAAGGCGACAATACCAAGGTAGATATGTTAGTTGGTGACATATATGGTTCAGATTACAATAATATTGGATTAAAATCTACAAATATAGCTAGCTCTTTTGCAAAGGTATTCCAGAAAAGATCAATTGATAATACTAAAGAAAATGAAGATGATACTACGATAAGCCTTACAACTTCAACTGAGGACATTAAAGAAAGAAAATCAGATAGATTCAACAATGCAGATATTTGCAAAAGCCTATTATACGCTATATCAAATAATATTGGTCAAGTTGCATATTTACAGGCCAAAATTCATAATGTACAAAATATCTACTTTGGTGGTTCTTATATAAGAGGTCACCTAACTACCATGAACACCTTAAGCTATGCCATCAATTTCTGGTCTGAAGGCACTAAACAAGCATTCTTTCTAAAACATGAGGGCTATTTAGGAGCCATGGGCGCATTCCTAAGTGTAGTTGAATAATTTATTGCATGGATTTTATACCTATAAGATGAAGAATTTAATTATAATCATCCCATGATATTATAAAAATAATTTAATATTACAATCTTTAGTTTATTTAATTTATATACCATATATCGCTATATACCATATCACGAGGTTTCTGTATGTACTTATATTTATATCTATTACATTTATCATAACTATTTCAACTCCTCCACGATGTCATTAATCACTTGGAATATTGGGTATGATGATAATGGATTCTTATATTTGTTCAAGATTAGTGAACTCAAATTCTTGTTTTCTTGCACAGACTTACCGTCATTTTCAAATATCTCTATACTTTTAATTGATCCACCATTTTGATTCAGTTGGATTATTACTGTGTATTGTTCTGCACACTTAAATTGAAACTTCTTTGTCTGTGGATAAACCTCTAGGTTTGACAATTTGGATTTCTTACTTCCAGGGACAATGAAATTAGATTCCCAAAAGTTAATTAGTAATTTAAGCATCTTTACATTTTCGGTGATAGTTTTATTCTTTATATTTGCATTTCTTATTTTAGTGGAATCATTATCTTTATGTTTTTCATTTTTGAACGCTATCAGTTGATCTAATTCATCTTTACTATTATTTAATTCTGTCAAAGATGTCTGCAATGAGCTCCACTCCTTATAAGTCTCTTCTATTAGATCACTTGTAGTTGTTGTATCTTGTGACAGGGTCTCCTTCACGTCATTATCTCTTTGCGAATGAATATCTTCTAATTCATTCAGCATCTTCCAGCATTCATCGACCGAATTTGCTGCTCCAAGACATAATTCGTTTATCTGGTCCTGTTTATTGGCCAGATCCTTACTCTTATCTGAAATATCTTTCTTAGCCTCTTGGATTTTATCTCTATGTTCAGTCAACGTCTTATTCTCTAATTCTGTAACCTCATTTTCCAATGAAACAAATTTTGGATCTGACGTAGACTCTAATTCCAACGTATTTGTAGAAGATATAGTATACCTAAGAAAGTAATCCAATGCCTCTTGCTCTAAATGTGTCAATTTCAAAAGTTCGACAAAATTATTAGATTGTTTAATCTTTTCATCAATTAAACTAGGGTCAATTGCCAAATTACCAATTTCTTCATTGTAATCAATCTCATTACTCACAGATATTAAACTATTTTCTTTACTCATAGCAATAACACTCTGGGTCATCTCTCTAATAGCTGAAGCATTTCTATGATCTTGCTCTGATAAAACCATATCAGATGCTTGTGCAACTGTATTTTCAAGTTCTCTTAGCTCATCTCGAATTGTTTTTACTGCTTGAGTCTCCATATCTCACCATGAAAAGTACCAAATACAAACTATTAACCTTCTCTATCGACTAGTGCAGCCTCTGTAACCTTTATACATCTATTTCCTAATGCTTTCCTCAATCTAGTTTGTTTGTTTGTTTGTTTGTTTGGTGTCTGCTTAAATATGATTTGAAATTTCGTGTAAGGCCTTATTTTAATCAGTAGTACTGGATATATTAAAGTTTCAGTATATAAAGATGGTTATAGAAATTGATTAAAAGTATATAAAAGTCGATTAGTGAGGCTGCAATGGGTGACCCAACCTGATCTATCTAAGATTATCTAACGAATGTGTATGTGTGTTGTAAGAATTCCAGATAAAAAAAAGGTATATTAAAGATGAAGAAGAATTGATGAAATGTGTAGTAATGCAAAATTTTGTATCATAGTGAATGGGTATCAGATCAATAAATATAAGAAGTAATTAAGGGTTGAAAATTAACAGTAGTTGATGGGAGAATATATATGTAGGATCTGTTCTTTTTATTTTTTTTGGTTGTTGGTATTTCAATCTGATAGATCTTCCAGTTCTAGCGAATCACCTCGGGATGCAATGTTTTCTAGATCTTGCATATGTAGAGTATCTTTTTGTGCAGCAAGAGAGTTCTTAATATTTACTACCCAGATTGTGCTCCCCACGATAAGGACCATCCCACACCAGGACCAGAAACTAGGCCATCTCTTCCATATAGACACGTCCCAAAAGATAGCATATATTAATTGAACGTATTGCATCAAGGAGCCTCTCCCAGCACGTTCTCTTTGGATACCCATCGTTAATAACAGTTGGAATATAAATCCACATATACCCAGGTTACCAAATAGCAACCATTCTTTCAAAGAAGAAGGGATTTGAAATCTAATGGAAGGAATTGTCAGTATCCCAACTAACGAGACTACTGTTGTTACTAGAGAGAAGTAACTAACACTCATAATTGCATGTGCCCTATTGCCGATGAATCTGATAATAATATAAACACAACTAGCACCAATAACACCTAATAATGCGACTAAGGTAGCAACTAGACGCTCTTGTGGATTAGAAGTTTCAACATGATCATTTATTTGAGATAAGTTTACTCTAGCACCAAACAAAAAGCAAGGACGCACAATTAGTACAACACCAAATAAAGATATGATAGAACCCATTACTTCGAATCTAGTGATTTTTTCACGCAAAATTAACCATGCTAAGATGATAGTTAAAGATGGCGATAGAAAAGTTATCAGCACTGCATCACTAATAGTCAAATACATCAAGGAAAAGTACATCCCAAAAACACCAAAGAAACCTACACATCCTCTCAACAACAACCATTTCCTCAACTCTGGAGGTCCAAAGGGAACATGTTCTATAACATCACGTTTCCAATACATATATATCAAAGTTCCAATATAGGTTATTACCATTCTAACGACTAAAATCTGCAAAGGCTTGATTCTATCCTCTTTCAGTTTATCAGGATCTGTCTCCATGACCTTGGTAGAAACCACCATTATTGAGTTAAACAGGTATGCACCTGAAAGGAGGACTAACCCCAGATTTGGCATCAAATGCTCATCGGCAAACCTCTTCAACCAGGACTCATCTTCAAACCCTACATATACTTCCTCATGAGAGCCCTCTCTGACATCAACACTGATCTCATCCATAGACAGATTTCTATCACCAACCACCTCCACCGTCACTGAATCAGTTTTTTCTAAAGCTTTCCCCATATTTAAAAGCAACCTCTTCCTTACCTAGATTGTGTCTAGCAAAGAGTGTACGTAATCCCCAGATCTTACTTGCTATACTAAACCAAAATCAACCAAACGAAAGGACAATGATATATAAAATCTTCTTAAACCCAAACAAGCTATCCTGGTTCCCTTTACCTACCTATATCCAACACTAAACTCTTCCAAACTCTTGTAATCTGTTCTTCAATCTCATCAAGTTGAGATATTTTATATGTCTTTAGTTACGCATGCGATATCTTTCGCTTTTACTGTGGGAAGGGGCATAAGAAACCATATGGAAGATGCATCTGTATGTAAAATGACTATATTTGCAGTAGATATGGTTACAAATTGTATATATATATATATATGTATTGGTTATGGATGTGTTTAGTGTATGAAGTTTGGTTTAATCTGTTGTGGATGATGGTTTATTTTCTTTTCTGAAGTCACCACCTCCTTGTTTCCACAGCCATAATGATTCTATAGCGTAATTTCTTACAGTCAAATGGCTAGTTCTCTTTGGGTTTGCTGCATCTTGAAGTGATTCTATGATTTCACAATCTTTTATCAGGTCCCAAATCATGGAATATATCTTATTCATAACTTCTTTTATACTACCATGTTCACTATAAGTTTCGGAGTCAATTTCAGGTACTAGTTGATAATATGTCTGTTTCCCAGTTTTATAGAGAATTCTTCCTAGGATTTTGATTGAGATTGATCTTTGTTGCGGGAACGTAGATCTGGTTAGCCTTGCTAGTTCTGGAATTGTGTACCCTGCTAATTGTGGGTCGTCTGAGTGATGATGTAAGCCGGAATGCGTAGTTGAGGTGATTTCTCTTGAAGGTGGTACTAAATCACCTTTAAAATCAAATCTTAATTGTGAAACGTCGTCAATCATGGTTTTTGTTTGTTCTTCATCGTCTGATATTGGTTTCATCCATTCTAACTTATCTACATCTTTTGGTAAATCTGGGAAAAACTTCTCATGTAATTTCACATCAAAATTTGGATCATTTAAATCCAGCTTTTCAACTTCTTTCTCATTCTCTTCATTTGGATTCACATATTTGATAAAATGAACATCCTTAAATAGATTCTCATTGGCCATATGATCAATACTCTGAGCCATTTGATAATCCAAGGGAGCTACATCATCAATATCATCGAATTCCAATGATTCTTTAATTTCAACTTCTTTCTCAACAATGTCAACATTAGGCTTTTCTTCTTCTTTGATTGAAAGTTTCTCAACCCCCAATGCCTTATCAACCATGTCATCACTCATAGGTCTTAAATCATTTGGATCGTTAGTACCACCAACCCAGGTACCTGGTGCTCCCTCTATTTCTGCAAACAATGGCGCACTTTCTCCATCCTTACCTGACCTTTTATTAATATTAGCCAACAATTTTTGAATTAATTTTGGATTCATCGATTCAAAAAGTTCTCTCTTCTCTTGCATAATCTGTTCATCAGACATATTATTAATAGTATTTAAATTTTCCATATGAATAGATTGAGCTTCAGTACGTTTTTCCTCATTGTCCTCTGCAACCACAGCTCTTTCAGCAGGTTTAGCTCGAACCCTCTCATTTGAATTATCCTCACCACTTCTTTTCATAGCAGCCTTAGCCCTTAAACGTTGTTTCCATGATGATATTTTTTCTGGTTTGTATAATTCTGGGAACCCATTTTTACTCAACTCTCTAGTGTTTTCACTAATTTCAGCCGTTGGAGTCTCTTCAACGTCCTTTTCCACAATATCACCCAACAAATCCATCTCAAGACAACTTTAAGCTTAATCTATAAACCTCTTTACCAACTAATCTCTATTGAAAAGTTCATCTCATCTCATCTCATCTCATCGCTTATTCATCTGCTATATATATTGATTCGATTGCTTAAATAGCCAATTTCGAAATATCACATACTGGAAAATAACTGGATCATATTATACGTTGCCATAAGTCATCCCAAAATGAAATTTCAAAGAACAAAACATAAATTGGAAAGAAAAGCTTGGATCAACTAGGATGTCACCAATTAAGATAAGAGATAGGATCAGACACTTGTCAACTATATATCCCAATTGTGTTCGAATTAAACTTGATTAGTTGTAACATTAATTTGGTAAAATTTAGATTACATCAACTGTTCTACTGTCGTAATCACAGTCCCAGAGGGAGAGATGGAAAGGAATACGGTGTCACTCTCATCTTTAAATTGATATAACAGTCTCTAAATTTGGTTGTAAAAGCTGGTTGACAATAACTCAGACTCTACAAGAGTATAAATATGAATAGTTGTACTAGTGGAGGATTGCATTTGGAATATTGAAGTGTTGAGGTTACATCATTGACAGCTGTCACAGATTGAGCTTTGTTCTTTTGTGGATAAGACTCATTGGTCAGAAGTGTATCTTACATTTAATGGAAACCAGCTTCAAAGATGAATTGCGAAGAGTTTTTAACTGTTTTTTTGAAATGTTGATGTATCTTCTTAAGTATAAACTGGCAAAAAACTTCGAGATATATTGTTTTGAAGGATAATAATTGATAAAGTCGAGTGAGGACAACATTTAAGAAACCTATTAGAGAATAATAAGCTAAATTTAATTCATATATAAATAATTTTTTTTTTTTCAAAGAAATAGACACCATTTTATTTTCATTATATATTTCCTGCTAACTAGTTTAATCTTACTAATTATTGATTAGCTTTATTGAACTGCTTTGTTTTAAGCTGCTTACCTATACATTTGTACTATTTATTCTATTTTTATCTCTAATTCAATTTATTTTTGGCTAGATATTATTTGACATTAGGTTTCATAAATTTTAATCATTTATTTTGGTATACTAATTTATATTCAATTGAGATGAATAACAAAATATACAATTACACCCAACCTTCATCGATATATTCTATACAAGAATGTGTAGGAAGAGGAAATTTTGGTGATGTCTACAAAGCATTTGATAAGACCAATGGTGCTATTGTTGCTGTGAAGGTAGTCAATTTGGAGCATACTGAAGAAGATATAGATTTACTGGCGCAAGAAATTTTTTTCTTGGCTGAATTGCGTTCTCCATATATCACAAACTACATCACCACCATGATTGAAGATGTTTCGATGTGGATAGTTATGGAATACTGTGGTGGTGGTGCGTGTTCTGATTTAATCAAGACCGTATACATCAATGGATTGCCTGAGAATAAAGTTGGCTTTATCACCAGAGAAGTCCTAAAGGGTTTGAAATATTTACATGATCAAAAAAAGATTCATAGAGATATTAAAGCTGCTAATATCTTGTTGACCGATGAAGGTAAAGTAAAATTAGGAGACTTTGGAGTGAGTGGTCAAATTAGGGCTACTATGAAAAGAGGAACATTTGTTGGTACCCCATATTGGATGGCTCCAGAAGTTGTAAACAAAGAAAGCAACGGATATAATGAGAAAGCAGATATTTGGTCACTTGGTATTACTGTTTACGAATTACTAAAAGGTTTACCACCACTATCAAAATGCGATCCAATGAAAGTGATGGTGTCCTTGCCTAGGAGGAAACCACCAAAGTTACACGGTCAATATTCTGATGTTGCTAAGGGATTTGTTGCTGCTTGTTTAGTAAAAGATCCTAATTTGAGACCATCTGCTGAAATGCTCCTAACAAATGAGTTTGTTACCAATACTGAAATTAACGATCTGAAAAGTGATATAGATTTTGTTAAAAGAAGGAAAGTTCAAAATAATTATTCAAAAGCTCCAAAATTTCAGTTGCAAGAGAAACTTTACAACGAGGCCAATAACGAAATTCCTTGGGATTTCAATTCAGTACGATCTATTAAAAAAATCCAGAAATTACCACCAACACAACCATTACAAAACTCAATCGAACTTTCTCCAAGGTCCATAAAGACAGATAAAAGCCCATCAATCCCTTCTTTAAATATGGAGAGTCCATACAGACAGAATAATTGTCAAACAGATTCACCAATTACAGCTCAAACTACACCATCGTTTAGGAAATATAGTGAGAACAAACAGCAAATCGAAAACCAAAGAGAAGCAAATGAGTTCGAAACTCCTATGGATGTTGATCCAATCTGTAACACTCAAGGAATATGTGACTTGAAAGAATTTGATTACTTAAAGAATGTAATATCATACAGTTTTAATAGAATGCATGAGAGGGCTCATGACAATGAAACTAGAATGTATGTAGACAACATGATGGATAACTTTACTACAACAGAATCGAAAATACCTGGGTTTAGTGAAGTGTTTATAGAAGAAATTTCACTCAGGATCAACTCAATTAAACAATATTTGAGTAAGTAATTATTTTCTTTGTATATAGATAACATCATAGTTTATATATATATATATTGTATATGTATATATGGATATATATTACAATTACTAGAAGTCCAGATCTTTAATCCAGGGAAAGAAGAAAGATTACAAATTACTAATAAATAAACAATAATAACCTGCCACTCAAACTTCTTGAGTAATATTAATAATAGACCCTGGTTTATTTATTTGACAGTTAATAGGTTTATAGACATGTTGTTATTGCTATTGTTATTGTTATTTTTATTGTCACTGTCATCAACTATTTGTTCTTACATATTTACAAAATACTGACTAGTAGTGTATGGTAGCGCCAAATCATATTGAGCCAAAACCTTTGTGTCAGCAATAATAATCGACACCGTTTCAACAGTTATAAATACATCGCTTACCAAATACACCATATAACAACAATAACAGTAACTGATACCACACCAACACTATTAGTTTTGAATAGCGACCAACTAAGAGGCAAATCATCATCTTTTCCACGTTCCCTATCAGAATAAATGAAGTTACCAATTCTCTTGTTGTCCACAATTGCTACCGCTATAGCTTTAGAATTTGATGATCAAGAGAACTTAAATGCCCAAGTTATTTCCCAAAACATTTTCGAAAACTCTAGGAGTGATCCACTATCCTTTGAGTCTAAAGATAATGAGAATTCTTTGCAAAAAAGAATGGTAAATGAAACAAAATATACTGCATATATACTTGAACATGGATCTAATTTAGAAATCGAAGATGTATTGGAATTTTTACCTAATAATTATGATAGTGATCCATCTCTCTCTGCTTATTGCAGAGAAGCCAAACATGTTATACAATCCAAACAAGATTTATTCGATTTACAAGCACAATGTCCCACTGTGAAGGGAACTGTTCATATTATAGATTATGATAGTCAGGAGGTTAACCTGGGAAGTATTGAAAAGATTACAGGAGATTTATTAATTGAAGATAGTCCAGAAATTGTTAGAATCATTGCCCCGGCGTTGAAAGAAGTTGGTGGAACCTTCTCTTTACATAGTTTAACATCATTGGTATTGCTAGACGTTGGAATAATGACTAAAGTTAAAGCTATTGACTGGAAAGTTGTACCGATTTTAAACACCGTGTCACTTAATGACAACATCGAAAACTTGGAATCGATAGTAATATCTGATACTTCACTCTCAGAAATAGAAGGGTTCGATAAGATTTATGAATTAGAAATATTCAATATTAATAATAATAGATTCTTGGAAATAATAAGAACAAATTTGAAGCAAGTTAAAACACAATTTACCATTCATGCAAATGCAAAGGAAATGCAATTGGAAATGCCTGAACTAGAATTTGCTGAAAATATAACAGTTAGAGATACCTCATCTGTTTATTTCCCAAAGTTAGAGCGTGTTGCCAGTTCGATGGAATTCATTGAGAACTTATTCACTGAATTAGAAATTCCAACATTAACTGCTGTAGGTGGTACTCTTGGTATTATTGATAATCAAAACCTTAAATCTGTCAACTTCAGTGGTGTAACCAATATTCAAGGTGGCCTCATGATAAGTAATAATGAAAGGTTAGAGACGCTAGACTTCCTACCAACATTAAAGCAAATAGGTGGTGCTATCTTCTTCGAAGGTCGTTTCCAAGATACAGATTTCCCAGAACTGAAATTAGTAAAAGGTAGTGCATATATTAATAGTAATTCCGAAACACTAGATTGTAGCAAATGGACCACTCCAATCAGTGGACGTTCCATTATTAGAGGGGGTAAGATAAATTGTACATCTGGAAGGAAACAGAAATCAATAAGTGTTAACGAAAACGGTGATGTTATCCAGGGAAGTGAAGTGGTCACCGAAACTGAAGTAGTGCCAGAAAAGAAAAACAGCTATGGCTCCAGCGTATCAAACAGCAGTTCAATGAAAACAATATCACAAATGTCAGTACTTTTATGGATATTAGTCGTAGGAGCCGTTACTATAACATCAAACATAGCAATCTAGACCCTATAACGCATCAAAGACCTAATGCATAATAATGAAGTATTTTTATTCGATAATATCAGTTGGTTTGTAGTTCATTTCCTTTCCATTTCCCTCATTTTATTCCTAACCTCCCCATCCAAATAATTGAACCATATAGCTCTGAACAAAATATATATCTACATATATAGCTCAAAATTGATTGATTTAATGCCAACTCCACCAAACATATATATTTATATATAATAACAACTAATGTCAATAATCATCTAATTACTGTCACCTCTCATCATTTGATCTACCTGTCACTTCTCTTTGCAATCCCACTTTACTCCAAAACATCTCCGTCGGAGATATGTTTGTTTTCGCCTGGTAGTTTAAATTCGAAAGTAAGAGCTCATCGAAATTTCAATATATATATAAATAAAATGATCAACTCAAACAACGACCATTATAAAAACAGAGTGTTCTAGTGACTACATCAGTCGAGCAACGTGTATTGTTAGCCATTGGAGGTAGTGTGAGCATATTTGGTTGTGAGGTATGTGTAGCATCAACGCTATTGTCGACTCCGATATCACTGGGGGAAATTCCAATATAGGCCCAACAGATGAAACGAACCAAAATGCTAAAGCTGTTGAAGTAATAGAAATTGACAATGATCCAGTGAATACCAATAGTTCTAAGAATCATAAGATAGCCAAGACTCCCGAAAGACCAGTGGAACAGAGTTTGGAGAATCGCCATATTTCAAAGAGACCTCGAAAGAAGAGGAAAACATTTAGTTGCGATGTTTGTAGGAAATTTAAAACTAGATGTGATTTCGAGCCACTGGTTGGCAAATGCCACCGTTGTAATATGTTGCAATTGGTCTGTTCATTGACTAAAGAACGAGAAAGTGAAATTTTAGCCGCTATAGAAGATTCTTCGAAAGTTGCAACCTTCCCTGTAACCTCTATTGCATCCATTGCTAAAAATATAGTTAAAAACGGTTCTGAGAGAAAAGTTAGAGATACAGCTAAGGAGCAAGTGCCTGTATTAAACCCTTTAACACATACGTTAACAAATAGGCTGAATAGACTGGAGGAAAAGTTCAGTAGTTTAGAAGGAAAAATTGAATTGGTACTGATGCTTTTACAAGGCTCAACATCTGCTGCTACTAATGCAAAAGATGTTGCATTACAATCAATGATCCAATTGAATACAATGGATAAACCATTACAGTTCGGTAGTATGAGCAATACTTCAATAAACAAGAATGAATTTAACCAAGAATCTGACAAGTCATCTGGAGAGGGATATAGTACTGATTCTGATGATAACGAACAGACATTTGACGGTATTAAATTAAAAGAACCTCCATTGAAATTAATAACTGATATAGATGAAAGATTGTTTCCCACAGCAGCAAAATCTGAAGATGATGTAATAGCAAGACAGCAACGACCATTTGTTGTTGCGAGAGTAGAGTTTCTTAAATTTTACGAGAAGAATAAGCAACTATGCCATAATCTGGCGAGAGATTTCCTAGTGAGATCACATTTTTGGATTATTCCTGGAGGTATAAAGGAAATCGACGATGAATATGCTAGAAACCATTTGTTTATTACTAGTGTTTTCACGATTATCGCAATGAGCTTTGATGAAAATGATAAATACGCCGATGAACAGGAAACATTATACCCACTAGTGGAGACACTTCTCACCAATACATTGACAATGTTCGAGAGACTAACGGACTTTGATATAGAAGCAATTCTTTACTGTTGTATGTTCCACATTTCGAGGAAAACTAAACATCATAGACAACTAAAGTTCAACTCATTGGTTTTGAGTAATTTTGCAATCCATAGCATGCTAAATGTGGTAGATTTCCATCAGATAAAACATAGAGTTCTTGTTGATGAAGATTATACTGCCGATGACTTATATCATTTAAGAATTTTAAATTCATTAACGGCAACCTTCCTCGAATATGCAATTAGTTATGGGAATGTCTCTGAGATGGACAAGAATTTGATGGAATTGAATAATCTAACTGCCAAATATCCTAAGGCAAACTTTGCAGATGACATCAAAATCAGTGAAATTAATTTAGGCGATACCGTTAATAAAATTTTCTTAAAGTTTAGAGGTTATTATAGAGAAGTTAAAGAAAGGTTTATTGAAAAAGAGAAGACAGAACCTGAAAAAGCTAATAATAGTTCTGAAATACTTATCTTTCCTGAGTTGGATTATTGGTTAAAAAATTGGGAAGAGCTTTTAGCAAAGGATGGTGGTGGTGTTTTATTATTCACTTTCGATTATTACCATATCATGATTTGTAGGTCCTTTATTTCAGAATTTCTGACTGATATGCAGAATACTCCAAGATTTTTGAATAGTACATTAAAGACTTTAAAAGATCATTCATTTTCTTTACTTCATGGATTTTTAAGATTACCACCATCTCTAATCAAAGGTGCACCAATTTTTACAACTCATCAATTAGTTTATGCTTGTTTGACGTTATGCGATTTTTTACATTGGTTTGATCAAGATGAAAGGCAATTGGTTTTGAGTATGTGTACAAGAGTATACTGGCATCTAAATACAATTGGTGAAAAGAAAAATGATGCTACTGACAGTGTTGGTAAGATTATAAAATCAATTATAGACACTAGTAAAAGAAGAGTTAGTTTGACCAACTTCCCACCATTAAATAGTAAATTAATATCTAGTAGCACGGCTGAATTATCCACAGCTACTTCATTTAATAACAATAGGGTCGATTACAGCGGGGCTGCTTCTCCTGAAAGTGAGATTTCATATCACTCGAATACTGCTGGTCCTGAAGGTAAAAGTACACCAAGTTTGGCTATTCCAGATGTTGACCAATTCAACTCCTTTGAGGATTTCTTCCAAGATTTTTTCGATAACTTAAAACCTACAACTCAAAGAATATTCACGTCCAGAAAGTAAATATGATCAGTTATAATTAGATAAATAGAAATAGAATTTCTAAAATATGCATTCATCATTGTTTTTGAGATATTCAATAATTGGCAAAGGCATATCTGTTGAAAGAGTATCCAGATCTATGCCATCTTTAATCTCTAACCTTATGTTAGAAGAAGATATATTACTGTATTGTTTTTCATTATGTAGAATATGTATTTTATGACCCCAACTAGATGGAATATTAGGTTCAAATATTCCCTTTTCAATTTCAGTTGGGTACATGTATTGTTTCTCAATTGAAATAGAATCAGCCCTGGCTAAACAGCATATTTCTGTGCATTCCATAAAATGGCTCAATGCTTCTGCTGGTAGCAGAGGAGTATAGTATTTTGAATCAAATATCCTGGTGATTGTATCAAATCCTACTAAAAAGACTATATCATTATTGAAGAAACCTGAATCCCTAATTGCATCATTCTTATCAACAAATTTGGCATGTGTTGTAACTCCCACACTCGATTCAATACCTTCTGATTTCAATATATTATTCAGTATACTAATCATTTGTAATCTGTTCTCAAAACTTGCAGGTTTGGGAGCTTTATCAGCGTTGTTAACTGACAATAATAAGAGAACATGATTATTTGAATCGTTATAAAATTCAATAGTTTTTTTTAATAGTTCATAGTGCCCTAGATGTGGTGGATTGAATGATGAATCTAGAACCAACAGCCTTTTGGAAGGGCCAACTTCTTTCAATCCATACACGATCTTGAAGTCTGAATTGCCCTTCAAGAACTGATGGTAATTATTAATCGCAAGTTCATTTGTAGATGCCATATTATTATGGCTGTTCAATTGACAAAACTCTTACTGAACTTCCTTAAATTGGAACTAGCAATATCCTTAAAACAATCTTTAATGTTCCTTTAAAGGCTAAAATATTTAATATATCGACATCTCAATTCAATTTGATCCCGATATCTGAAATGTGACTCTTTAAGAACTCGTTAATCACATGTTAAAAAATGTTTATGAGGTCTCAAAAATATCCAATAATAATGCTAATATATTTTCATAGATACTAGTACATATTAGTTTATATACCCTTATTCATCAAGAGAAATGAGCCAAGATAGAATGGACTACTTACCTTGTTCCTCTGATTTATTTAACTAAAAAATGTTCATGACAATAATGATTATACCCACATGATGGGACTTTACCTTTGATTAATTAAACGATCAATCTCTAACCATCCAGACGGCTTTCAATTTCTTCATATTAACCTTTGGACGTAAAACCAAAAGTAATGCACCCATCACAAAGATAGTAAACAACAATTTACCCTTTTCAAAGCTTGGGCTCATGACATCGAATTGAGTAGATGGGGAAATCTTAGTACAGAAAACATCATGTCCAATATCACACACAATTGTTGTTGATTCCAGATTAGTTGGAATGGATACTATTTCAGAATTCTTACCAAATATTAGTTTTCTTTTATGACTAATGACATACTCATCACTTACTGGGATAATATTCGAGTATGGAATTAACATGAATTCATTCTTTTCATCATCAGTCATATCTTCTTCTTCCTTCCTTCTGGCGCTTATTATCAATTTAGGAATATAAGAAATCTGGCCATTTTCTAATTCTACAATCAATGCTTTGCTAGAAATACCATATTTAGTATTACTGACTGACATCTTTTTAATCATTTCTGGGAAGAAATAAGATTTAGTAATAGCTTCTGGAAGTGGACTACCATTTAACGAACTGAATTCAGTATCTCCACCGGATACTCTTACATCAGGAGTAATAGATTCATATAACTCAATTACAGCCAATTTTTGTTCTGGAATAGGGTCAACACTGAAATAACTGAATACTATCCAGTTCTCAGAGAAGACCATATTTATTGGGAAGGAAACATCGACATTATCACTGTGAACTTGAGTGTACAGTAATTCACCACTTATAGTATCGATAACATTAATATACAATTCCTTCAAGTCTTTATTAACTACTGCATAACTTGCCAAATTTGGGTATAAATATTTGTAAAGAACGGTTCTATTACCCAGTATAGTACCAATATTGGCAATAGGAGAGATATCCTTTGACGCAAATGCTACAATTTCTTCATTTTCTTCAGTTCTTAGTTTCCAAGTTGGGGTGAAGTCTGATTTTTCCCCTACAGAATATCCTAATAAATGCTTCTCATCATGATCCATTATAAACAATGAAGATGTGTTTGCCTCTTCTGATTCTTCAAATTTCACAATAGACTTTTCATCATTATCATAGGTAATATAGTAACTGTCGGTCCCATCTAAATAATGAATATCCTTGATTGATTTTTGTAATTTATGGGTCTTCTCTAAAATTGGTTGTAGGTAATCAATAATACTGTAAATGGAATAGGAACCATTCTTATACACGACCAATAAGCTATTGGATGATTCAGACCATCTGATCTGGATAATTTCACCAAATTTAGTGTCCAATGACCATTTAACTTCTCCATTTTTAACGCTCAAACCTGCCAATTTACCGTTAGAAGTACCAACGACTAATAGCTTGGATAACCCAAATTGAATTTCCTTTTTACTTAATTTTTCCTCCACATTTCCAATTCTATCATTAAACAATATACCTGTAAGGATATCACCTGGAGAGTAATTATGCACAGCTAAGAATTTTCTGAATCTATCGATATTGGTGGTTATTCTATAAATATAAGCATCCAATGGGTTATCAAACTTACTCTCTTCTAGTAATTCCATTGATGCTTCAATATCAGAAGTGTCTGGAATATCAACAAATGCATAGGAAGTAATATCATTTAAGGATTCATCTTTTTCCCACGTACAACTCAATTCTCCATCTACAAACGATTGAAATTGGTATTGGGATGGTTTCATTTCATAGATTACTTTCAAAATACCAGCATGATCTGTTTCAAGAAACTTGACAGAAGTGTAATCCTTCGGTAATTTAGAAGAAAATAAACTTAAATGGGAATCCTTGTCAATTACTTGCAATTGGTCCTTGGTAACCTTAATTGATTCCAAATTCGGAACGCATGAAGATCTAAATGAAGTTTTCACAAATCCATCAGCTATTGGGCCAAACCCTAAAATAGCATTAAAAGTCATATATTCACCATTGGAATCTTCCATGATAATAGTTTTATCATTCTCATTTCTCATAACGTCAACAATTTTCACATCTAATTGTAATCTAGTCATTGGAGAACCATCAGTTTCATTGACGATTGATAACATGGTCTTTCCCTCAAAATCAGAAAAAACAATTAACTGGTCATCATCAAAATCAGACACAACACAGGAGTAATCACCAATATTCTGTAATTGCCAATCATTGACAAATGCTTCATCAAAGAAGACTGCCTTTACCAAAGTACATCTTATGCATAATGCATAAAGGAAAAATATAAAGCTCAACATTGTGCTTATATATTGGTACAATCAATCAATACTCCCAATAATAAACAAAAGAACTGATGGATGGGTATGCTTATCCTACAATTGATGGGATC
Organism: Vanderwaltozyma polyspora DSM 70294; assembly: GCF_000150035.1. Lineage (NCBI taxonomy): Eukaryota > Fungi > Ascomycota > Saccharomycetes > Saccharomycetales > Saccharomycetaceae > Vanderwaltozyma > Vanderwaltozyma polyspora. The sequence continues at coordinate 58,368 of NW_001834689.1, forward strand.
TAAGTAAGTTATCTTGTTGGAAATGTAGATTCTTTTAATCAAGATGGGTTATACTTTCTTAGCAATACTTCAAGATCCATATCCTTTCTAAATCCGGGTAAATTGACAGACTTCAGGATTAAAGCCCAACCGAATGAACACAGCAAAGGAAATGTCACCAATTAAACTGACACTCAGTTCACAGATTTACGAGGGTTTAACCCCATCATATGTGATGATAAGTTTACTCTAAATTAGTATTTTAACGATGCCCTAAGACTTTTTCAAATAACTCTATTACATTTATTTATTATAATGCAAAATACAAGGATGCTGAAATCATTAATAAAAATGGCATAATGACAAGATAGGATTATCTTTCTAGTTACCCATATTTTATTATAACGAATTGGTTTTGCTAATATGATTTTAAATTCGACATACAGATTACATGCTACGCATGCAAAATACCTTTAAATTTTAGATATATAGATATATATATATACAAATATAGTTGGTGTTCATGAGAGTTGTGTGATGAGTGAATCCCATTAAAGTTGAAAAATAATGGGAACTCACTTGAGTCAATTAAATGATAATTAACGTCTGAAGTCAATGCATGTATTTTTATTGTTTGAGGTATTCGAGATGTAAACCGGTGAGAATTGTTCCAAATGTTCTTGAGAGAATATAATCTTATTCAGTGGTTCAGTGGTTCAGTGGTTATGGTTCTGGTTATTCCCCTTAATAAACGATACTTTATTTCATTGTGAAAAAGTTGAGGCACTAATAATTCTTCTTCTTCATAGACCCGTTATGGTTGAGTCGTTTCAGGTTCTTCTGTTGCTGATGACGACGATGAGGAGGAGCTATTTTTTGACGTGTCGTGTGTGTCTAGATCGTCGTCATCATTATTTTTGATGTTCTGTATGTTTTCATTGTTTTTGGTATCATTTGAATTTCCTTCAATCTCATCTTGGGTCATTACAGTAGGCAAAAACTTGATACTTAAAGAAGTATCCAATGCAAGGTTCATCCATGGGTTATATAATGACCATGTTTCTTCTAAATCTATATCATCAGGTGAAGTTTGTTCATGCTGGAAAACAATTCCACGCAATGGTATAGTTCCATCTTTTGTATTTTCTTTAATGACATCGAATTCTGGAACACTATTATTCTTTGGTGGGCTGAGTTTACCTTCTAGAGTTAACTGCCTATTCTTCTCATTATTATTTATCAAGGAATCCAATTCTTCCTCTGTGTGTTTAAATTGAGATGTGAAACTCTTTGATACCGCAGTTGAACGTCTATTATCTAGCGACACCCTCATATCTAACTGAAACTCCAGTCTATCTAGGAAATCATTAAAGGACATTGGTTTATAATCCAATGGACCATACCATTTAATTATTGGATTTTCAGCTTCCGCCTGCGCCCTTACCAGAGCGACACTTTGTTTAACTTGTGGAATATTTGTTGATAGGGCATTGCCACTAGCTGCATCTTTGACCTTAATCTTGGTGGGATCTATACCTTCATGATAAAATAGGATAATATCATTAAAAAATTTCTTCTCACGTACACTTTTAGCTTCTTCTCTCCAAGGATCATATTTAAGAAGAGTCATTCTAGCTGCTTCAAGAAATGACTGAAATAAAACCACCGAACCAGCTAAAAAGAACATAAAGCTTTTAAAATTCCCAAATCTTGAAGATCTTGAAGATGAATATCTCCATTTGCCTTCAGATCCTTGAAAACCCTTGTTATTTAAACCTTGTGAAACGACATTCAATGAGCTATATGCTGCTGTATTTATTGGTAAAGTTGTTGAAGCAGCCATAGCAGGCGAATTAGTATTAGTTTCAGCATTAGAGGCTGCTATATTATTATTCTTATTATTACTATCATTACTACCAGTGTCAATTGTATTAGAATTATTATTTGAAATATTTTGAGTTTCAATGTTGCTTATAGTAGTTGCACCACTATTCGAAATTGCTGCAGAATTAGGAGAGGCAGCAGTGTTGCCTGACATCTCCATCATAGGCTTTGGAACATAGACAGTACCATGACTTTGTGAAAACCTATTCAAACTAGGAATTTCAGCGATATCTTTTTTAATTACATTCTTAGAGATAGTATTTAATTTGCGCAATTGTCTAAATCTTATCATACAGAGAACGCCAATACCAGTCTGCAAACCGATTAACGTCCATAACCCAGCTCGATTGTCAGAAGCTGGAACCAAAGGTCCCCACATCTTAAGACCAATACTAGGCCGTACAAAAAATCTTTTTGAATCATCTAAATCATCACCTTCATTACCTTTCTTAGTACTGGTTGATGCTTGACCTGAATTATCTGACTTTTCAGGAGGTGTGTATAATGCCATTACTAAAATGTAACATAAATTATACTATCAACAGACCTCGATATATACGTGAATGGACCTTTTTGTCCTTTGTTATCGACTGTAATTAGCAATAATCTTCTATCATTTGCCACTTTTAAATGTTAAAATCATTAAAATAAATCGTCTTTTAAAGGCTTCAATTTGATGGGGCAGGGGCTAAAAAATGTGGTGTATGGATGTCTTGATGTTTCTGAATGATGACAGTAACTCAAATATGATGATGAATGAAGTTGACTCAAGATTAAACAATTGAAATTGCCAATTTAATATACGTTTGAGTTGGTTTATAAACTATATAAATAATTATTTAATTGTCAAAATTTCAATATGTCATGATTTGAAATAAATTTATTAGTAAAAATTTGGAATTGGTAAGGTAAAAAATGAGATGGACTTGGATATTATCATTAAATTCATATATTAATTTTGGATGATATCGTTCTAATAATCGAGTGGGATGAAAGGTAAAGACAATCTAATTAGATAGATTACAATTCATCACGAGCAGCAGCCTGTTGGTTTTGAGCTTCTTTTTGTTCATTTGCCTTTTTTTCAGCTTCTGCCTTTCTTTCAGCTTCAGCTTTTCTTTCAGCTTCAGCTTTTCTCTCCTCTTCTGCCTTTCTTTCAGCTTCTAAACTGGCTGATCTTTCAGCAGAAATACGTTGCTCATAAGCATCGAATATGTTTTTACTTGGAATACCATTCTTGGAATTTTCTTGAATGAAATTCATCAAAGTTTTCAAATCTTTATTGCTTCTGAAGTGTACAGGCTTTGAATCCTTACCAGCTGGGAATAAAACGACGGTTGGAATTTCTGTAATATCAACAGAAATAACGTCGTTGGTTGTCATATCCATATCGGCAACCAACAATTTATCCTTCAAATTTGATTCTTTTGAGAAAAGATCAGCAGCTTGTTTGAACACAAGAGATAGATCAACAGAGTTAGAAGATGGATGATAATATCTAACTAAGACATCTTTCTTTTCATCCAAGGCAAATTGATCATGAGAAGAACCGACCAATTTATAAATGTTCGAATTTTGGTCTTTTGGAACATCCTCAGATTTTATGATTGGCTTAATCGCACCATTCTTATATTTTTCAACAAAGGCAGAGATATCTTCTTTAGTCAATTTCTCAGTCATTAAAGGATATTTTCTTTCCTTCAAAGAATCATGAATGACAAAGAATGGGAATTTAGCATTAATATTCAAAACATCAAAAGGTTTCTTAAATTCTGTGGCATTGACAACTACAAATGGCAGTTTACCACCTTCCTTTTCGGCCAATTCCTTTAATGTTGGTTCGTACTCAGCCAATTCTTCTTCTGTAGTGAAAAAGAATTCAGCTACAGGACGTTGCAATAGATTATATTTATCATAGTTTTCGGAAGTCAACTTATTATAATCTGGAATAGTTTCTTGCAATAACCATTTGTGGAAAGCGGTACTATCATTAATGAAATAATCAATACTTTCATCGTTACTAATTTCAGAAACTTGTGGTTGACCGTTTTCAGCGTAACCCTTTTTAACATAAATAGAGAAGTTACTTTTATCTTCTCTTGGGAATCTTAGGAAAATCATATCATCTTTTAATTGATTAGCTACATTTTCATAATCTTTAAAGAAAGCAGCATCACGATTCATGACAACGACAGGTTTTTCACCATGTAATACGATATCTTGCAAGACTTGTTCCATTGTAACGTCTTTAACGGCACGAGGATCATTTCTAAGCACAGTAGAGATAATAATTGGAGCATTTGAATTACCTGAATACTCAATTGGATGAGTCAAATTTTTATTGTTAAAAATTTTCATTAATGGATAAGCATCGATATTGTATTTGGCACATAATTCAATACTTTCAGTACAATCAATTTGACCGACTACGATATCAATTTTCTTCAACTCCTTAGCAGCAGCTAGTAATCTTGTCGACATAGTCTTTGCATGGATTGACCAAGGAGCATAAAACTCTGCTAGAAGCAACCTATTATTATTGATAGCATCATCGAAATTATTATCATTCAATTGTAAGATAATTTCGTCAGAAATCTTAGCTTGCAAAGCAGCAGCTGAAGCATACGACGAGAATAAAACAGCGAACACTGAAAATGTTTTAGCACTAACCATTGTCCTGTTTTAATTGCCTTCCTTTTGTTCTTTTTGTTCTCTTTTAACTATAATTTAATAAGAATAGCTAAAAATCTATCCAAAGCCAAGTTCAGATCTGAATAACTCTCTACCAGCGGGGGGAAAACAAACCTTGATACCACAATTGCTTCAAAGACCTCCACAGAACAATTGACCTACTTATTAGCCTTCTGATCCACTTCCAGACACAGTTTAGAATCTTTTAAGTTTATCTTATTTTCAATTAATAGAGCTTTTGCTTTAAAGAAAGAAGTTTCGAATTTTTAATGAACACGTAGTATAGTACGCCCGTGCACCGCATACGTAACACATGAAAATAACCATATATAACATATAACATATCACACCAATAGACATACCATTGGCCATTGAGGTAACAGTCAGTGACAGTAAAAAGATCAATGACAGCAACTGAAGTTCAGGTTTATGGTGATGCGGGTGACGATGACGATGACGATGACGATGATTATATATTAATTTATCTAGTACGTTATTTAGTTTTATGGTGACAGTTAACTCAAGGCACTAATTCTTTACAGGTGGAGGTGGTATGGATGAATCAGATGATATCACAGCAGAGACATCTTTACCTTCATCAAAGTATGAGCCCATTGTACTTGTACCAGACTGTTGTTGTTTGGTCTTCTTCTTATGGGTGATTGGAGGTGCTGAGTTTAAATTTTTTGGAGTGAATGCAGATTCTGATTGTGGTGGAATTTCAGGAACAGCTGGTTGCTGGTGCTGCTGATGCTGTTGTTCATGTTGATTTTGGTTTTGCTGATTTTTGGTTACCGTTGGGATTCTATGTAGGAACCCATAACCTACGTTGCAGCCTAATCTTCCATCACCTCCTATATTTACAGTGATTGGTCTGACGCAGTCTTCCACTTTGTTATAAACGTATAACACCAGATCGTGATTTGCTCTTGATCTTACGATATCCTGCAATAGAGTCTCACCACCAGTTGCCAACAAACCGTCTTGGCAACCAATGATATAATCTTCATCAGGGATCAAACCACTCAATTGGGCAGGACCCTGGTTGATGTTTAAGTTCAAAATATGATAAGTGAAGGTTGATGCAATCAATGGAGACCATTGGACTTTAAAACCTAAAGGTTGGAATTGATGAGAGACATTATTTTCTTGTTTCTCCAAAGAAACGTCTTCCAAGTTGGAAGGGTCCTTCTGTGGGACCGACATGTAGACATCTCTGAACACACCACCTTTTGCAGACCAAACGTTTAACTTGATGTAATCATTACATTTTTCATTGAACAAAGAAGCAATCTTGTTGTAATCTGGATAAACGTAACCATGTTGATTGCTTATAAAAGGCAAAGGATCATCGTTGATACCCACTATATAATCGAAATAAGATTGCAATTGCAATTGAGTTTCATCGACGTACACGATCCTCAAACCAGAGACGGTATCGTTGTAGTTCTTCCTGATCGAGTAGTCTACCTCGTTATTACACTCTTGTTCATTACCATTTTGATTCTGGTGTTGTTGGAATTGAGCCAACAGTAAATTAGGTGGTATCGATTGAAAGAAAGCGTCGAGTTGATCAGAACTCTGAGACAACGAGAAGTCTTGCACACTTTGTTCCAAAGTTTTCACTAGATTCTTAGCAATTCTGAACATAACGTTATTAACCTAGAGTATTTATATCAGAAGAGACTTCTAAAGTAGAGAACGAGAAGAGAACAAGATCAACAAAATACAAGAACACTATCTCGACAAGTGCAATTTAAAATACAAACACCAGTGCTCTGATCTAATTATCACAAACTACAGTGCTATTCGATTCGAAATAAGAATGAATAGCTTCAGTTCGAACTGATCAAACTAAGATAACTTCGAAACGAAACTGATATTTCCCAAAACGTCTTGTCTTTGTCGTTTCTCTTGAGCACCAGAACAAGAACAAGAACAAGAACAAGAACAAGAGATGAAAGGTTAAAAAGAGTGGATGGTATGGAATTGGTTTGTATATCTAGGTCTGGCTGGCTGGTTTGTTGGTGGTTGGTATTTCTTGTATCGTTGATCTGTCTCCCAGTCCCCAGTCCCCAGTCCCCAGCCCCTGGTGTGAGTTGTTTAATAGATGAATGGATGTGTGTTGTCTCGTCTCGTCTTGTCTTGTAGCAATGGCACTGGTGGTAGTAGTGGATATTTCCTAGTTTCTCTATGGTCTCCCACTCTTCCCCCTCTCCCCTCCCCCAGAGTATTTCACCATCGTCTCCCGTCGTTTGTTAATAGTACTACTCTTCTTGGTTGAATACTTGCCCATGACGTAGTGCTTAGAACATATGAATTTGTCTTCGATAGAGTAACCCAATCGTAACCTCCTTTTCATTCACTGCCATATACTCTCTTACACATGAACACATATATATATATATAAGTGGACAAATGTTCTATATTGTATCTGGAATCCATTTCCTAGTTGGTGCCTTGCCTTGCCCTACCCTCATACATCAAAACTCAAATAAGCTATAGAATACTAGTTTCCTATAGTATCTGATCTATATTATATAACATTATCATTACACTAGCCTCACCATGTCGTTTGATGAACTACACAAGAACATTGCTGAAACTTTGTCAAAGGAAGTCGACAGCATCTGTCAACAGTTCACAGTTACTGAAACCAAGATGCAGGAATTGACCGATTACTTCATCGAATCGATGAATAGTGGTTTGGAACCTTTACCTGAAGGTGAAACTGAAGGTACTCAATCTTCAAGATTGCCAATGATCCCTTCTTATGTTACCGGTAAGCCAAATGGTACTGAAAAGGGTTTATTCCTAGCTGCTGATTTGGGTGGTACCAACTTCAGAGTCTGTTCAGTGGTATTAAATGGTGACCAAACCTTTACTTTGAAAAATATGAAGAATAAGATTCCTGAATATTTGCTAGATGATGAAAACGTTAGCTCTGAAGAACTGTTTGCCTACTTGGCAAAACGTACTGGTGTCTTCTTGAAAAGATACTATCCAACGATCTTCAGTAACCCAGACGGTGAAGAGGAATTAAAAATGGGGTTCACTTTCTCGTATCCTGTCAACCAAACTTCTCTATGCAGTGGTACTTTGATTAGATGGACCAAAGGTTTTAACATTAGCGACACTATAGGCAAAGATGTCGTCCAATTGTTCCAAGAGCAATTGGAAAAAGAAGGTCTAAAAAGAATTAAGATTGTGGCTTTAACCAACGATACAGTAGGTACTTTCCTATCTCATTGCTATGGTTCAGGTTCTTCAAATTCATTGGCTTCTGGTGACGTCTCTGAACCTGTCATTGGCTGTATCTTTGGTACTGGTACAAACGGTTGTTATATGGAAGAAATCGAAAACATTAAGAAATTACCTCAGGATGTAAGAGAGAAATTGATTGCAAGTGGTAAAACTCACATGATTATCAACACTGAATGGGGTTCCTTCGACAATGAATGTAGACATTTGCCAACCACCCAATATGATATTGACATTGATCAAAAATTCTCTACTAATCCAGGCTTCCACTTATTCGAGAAACGTATTTCAGGTATGTACCTGGGTGAAATCTTAAGAAATATCATCGTTGATCTTCACAAACGTGGTTTGATCTTAAACCAATATCGTAGTTATAACCAACTACCTCATAGATTGAAAACTCCTTTCGAATTGTCAAGTGAAGTTTTGTCTCACATTGAAATTGATGATTCTACTGGATTACGTGAAACAGAATTGTCTCTATTACAAAGTTTAAGACTACCAACTTCTCCAATAGAAAGAGAACAAATCCAAAAATTGGTTAGAGCCATCTCTCGTAGATCTGCTTATTTGACTGCCATCCCAATAGCTGCAATCTTGATTAAAACCAATTCGTTGCACAAGAGATACCATGGTGAAGTCGAGGTCGGCTGTGATGGTTCAGTGGTTGAATATTACCCAGGTTTCAGATCAATGATGAGACATGCATTGGCATTGTCGCCAATTGGACCAGATGGTGAACGTAAAGTCCATTTGCGTATTGCAAAAGACGGTTCAGGTGTCGGTGCAGCATTGTGTGCCCTAGTCGCCTAAGAAAGACTATCAAACAAGAGATATAACAACAGATGGAGATCGTATATATATGCGAGCACAACTTGCTGGAATATGATCTCCTCCTCCTCCAGTCTAATCTCATCTCACTATCTTCCCATTCCATTCCATTTTAAATATTTAGTTATTTAATTCTATCTAATGATATAGACCTGTGTAAATGTGTTACGAATACTTCAATTATCCCAAAGCTATCACTGTTTATACAATCCACGATTGTCCAACTCTGTTGTGGTTCATCCTCCATACAAGCCAACACTTCTTAACTCTTAAATATGCAATTTATGTGTGGTGATGGGTTTATAGCTCTTGTTTGCTATAGAGAGAAATTGTATATTATGTTAAAGGGCGAAAGAGAAAGCTATATAAGATACTTAAATCAAAGTTTTAATGCTCACATGTCTCTTTTAAAAGACAAAAACAGGGTGGTAAACAGGCTAGCTATATCATTTGGGTGTATTGAATGGTTGAAGGTTGATAGCTTATAGGTTATATAGTTGTTTGTTTGGTTTTGGTTTGGATTCTTTTTGATTTATTAGGTTATCCTTGGAGAATATCAAGGAAAAGACTGGGCAGAGGTTGAAGAAAGAGGATAATTGGGTTTAAAAGGTTTCAAAGCTATTATAAATGCCTTTATCTCAGGATTTGATTGAGACTCCAATGCCTATTAATGGGAAGCCGTCTTCTGAAACTAGCAAGAAGAGGAGAACTAGAAGTTCTGTTAGTAGTAGGGGTGATGCTACTAAAATGGCTTCTACTAATAACAATGGTACTAGTTTAGTAAGTGGTAATAGCAATAATCATAATAACGATGGTATTAATAATAGAAGTCAGGATATTGATGGAACTCCAGCTATGTTTGATAAAACTCAATTGACAAAAATACTTCTTAATTCTTTGTTTGAATTGGGTTATACTTCGTCAGCAATGGCTTTACAAGAAGAGTCTGGTGGTATACAAGTGGAATCGACAGTTGTTCAAAAACTTTCTAACTTGATTACCTGTGGTAATTATCAAGAAATTGATTTGGAATTGCTTTCTCAACTTCCTTTGAAATTTAAATCAACGGTTTTAAAAGATTATGTAAAGCAAACTAATGGTGTTGGGAACAATGTATTAAGAACTGCTTCCATAATGGAGCATATGGAGAGACAACTGAAGAAAATTGAATCAGTTTTTGAAACAATTTTCGACAATATTGATATTCTAGCAAAGCAAGAGGATATATATTACTTAAGAAGTGTCTTGGAGATTATGGTTTTGGTTAACCGTCAAATTTTCTTAGAGCTGGTATTAATTGAAAGGGATTTAACATCTGGTGTCTTATTCTTAAGGCATATTTTACGTAATTTTGCTCAGCTATGGGATAGATTGCTTTCGATGGAAAATAATTATGTCAAAGAAGAAAACCAATTCTCTCCTGAGGGTTTATTAAAAGAGATGTCAATTATATTAACTAGCCCTGAGTCTACGGCATCAACGTCTGCTCTATGTCAGAGATCTCGACACAAAGGAAGACAAAACTTAATTGATGAAATTTCAGACTATATTAATCCAGATGACCTCGTGCCAAAGGGAAGATTGATCTCGTTACTAAAGCAAGCTGTTAAATATCAAAGATCACAAAATATCCTGAATATTGTGGATGATGACGATGATGATGAAGAGATTGACGATAGTGAAATTGATTCAGCCCATCAGAAGACACATAAAGTCAATCTTTTACAAGATCTTGCTACAAATGTTCAACAAGTTAAATTTAAGGAAGTAATGACTTTGGAACAAAATTTAGATGAAATCTGGTATCTTCAATTTTCACCTGATGGTAACTATTTGGCCAGTGCTTCAGCAGATGATAAAAATGACAGAAAAATTATAATATACGATGTAAGGAATAATTTTGAAGTCTACAAGATATTGGGAGGGAATGACCAATGTATCCTATATCTCTCCTTCTCACCAGATGGTAAATATATAGTTTCCTGTCCATTCAATCAACTGGCTAATATTTATGATATTCACGCTGAAGGTGAAATGGTTGAAGTTACTGAAAATGTAAGCGAACCATTTGCTGCTCAGTTAATAAATCCTATTGATTCTTTCTATATTCCAACTAATAATATTCCAGGTTCTAGTTCAGAACATAGCAGCTCGTCAAATTCCTCGTCAGGACCAAATAATAGCAGTAATCCTCCAAGAATCTGGTGTTGTGATTGGTTTCACACTTCTGATCAGAGCGGCAGATTTGCAATTGGGTCTCCAGATCGTGATGTGGTAATCTATGACATGCAAAGAAAATCGATCATATTTAGAATGCCAGGTTCAGTTTCTGTAGCATCATACACTGGAGATTTCAGTGTAACACAGCCATCGACAGAAGAATTTCCTCGTGTTCATGATTTAAAGATTTCTTATGATGATAAGTATCTATTGTTGATGACACATCATGGTAATATTGATGTTTATGACGTAAGTGATTTCCCAAAAATAGGTTCATATGAAGGTATTGAATTACTTTTAGATAAATATGAAATGCCAAGAATAGGTAGATTGGATATTAGAAAAAAGATGACTTGCATCTCATTACCACAGATACGTAATATTAATTCACCATTAGCACCTTTGGTACTAGTAAGTTTGCAATCAAGTGAATTGCAATTGTGGAATTTTAAAGAAAACTTTTTAATTCAAAAGTTTTATGGTCAGAAACAAGAACAATTTATTCTTAGATCCTGTTTTGGATATAATAATCATTTGATTGCAAGTGGTTCTGAAGATGGTAAGATTTATATTTGGAACAGGGTAGGTGGTAACATTGTTGGTGTATTAGCTGGACATGGTGCTGAAAGACATAGTTCAAATAGAGATTTGAAGAAATTTGAAAAAAATTGTAATGTGGTCACCTGGAGTCCCGCTGATAAAGGGTTATTTGCCTCTGGGGGTGATGATGGTTTAATTAAGATTTGGAGAGTGGTTAGAGAATGAATGAATTAATTAAGTATAGAATAAGCTTATTTCTTTAGATAAAAAAACTCATAAATACTATTAGATAACGTTCAATAATAATGATACTGTTAACATATTACATAAAAAAATTTCGTCACATTTTGTCTTTTATTAATTTGTAATTCAAATTTGTTTTCCCATAATGCATAATAGAGTCTTGATTCGTTTCTTCTATCATCTGAACGATTATGAAAGGTTTGCTATTTACTTTGAAGCAGTTAACCATTCTTGATGCATCTTGCCTTACTGACTGTTTTAAAAAAAAATATATATTTTCTATCAAGTGAACATTTTCAAAATTAATTAATTTTGCTCTTCTTGTTGTGTATCTTGGGTATGTTGTTGTGTATCTTGGGTATGTTGTTGTGAAAAATTTTGAATTTGGGGTATAGTGATTCTGTATTGATCTAGATCACTTCCAGATAAAGTGGAATTGATAGTAACTTTTTCAGTAACTTCAACTGGAACATAATCCACCCATTCCTTTGAACGGATGAAATACATATCCAATGCAGATTCAGCTTTTGACTCTTCAATGGAACCAATAGCAACTTCGACGGTAGCATTTTCATTATTGATGATTTCACTTAATGCAGCCAAAATGACGTTGGTGTCACCACCGAATGACATATTTACAACTCTATAAAACTTAGAGATTAGAGATAATGCGACATAACCATCATTTAAAATCTTTGATCTTAAGAAAGCGTCTTTTTCCAAGTTTTCCTTAGAGAAGTAATATTCAATTTGGCTTGCCACGTTATTTACAGCTGCGATCAATGGCTGAATTGAATAGTATGGTTGATACATTTGATGAGAATTATAATGAGAAGCATAGTCGTGGTATCTATTTTGTTTTTGTTGATGATTTTGATTATGATTGTTTTTAGAATTATTGTTATTGTTATATTTTTCATTTACAGAATTGTTATCGTGTTTTTTCCTTTGATTGTTCTTGTTATTTTTTCTTCTTTGAGTGGATTTATCATGTTCATCCTTTTTAGAAGTGTCATTACTAGATATTACGGGTTCGTTTTTCTTTTCGTTCTTACCATTTTGAGATTTACTTGGATGTTGTTGTGATTTCCCATTTAACTGTTTCTTCTTACCACCTTTACTAGAATTATTTTTTGAGTTATTTCTCTTGCCATTATTGTCATTTTTATCACTTGAGACAACAATGGAAGCCTTGATTGGAACCCATTTCGTCGAAGAATTTAATTTAATCGAACTGGAAGAACCGCTATTGTTCTTTTTCTTTGGCTTTAAACTCTTCTTCGACTCAAGTGATATCTCTTGAACTGGAATATCAGAACTAACAGCTTTCCAAGGCGATTTAGTTGGAACAGGTGCAGGAACCAATGATTTAGCCTTAGCATCAGTTTCCTTAACTAAACCAGTCTCACCTTCAGAAACCTCATCAACAGCTACTTCCGTACTAACAATTTCCTCTGCTGACATTGTTGCTTCTACTTCGATCTATTCTATTTTTTGATATTTTTACTCTTTGGACACCAGAAATCACCAGATAATGTTTGCCAAATCCCCAACCTGATAACTTAAATACCTTCTAGAACCCAAAAATCAAACAATAATCCACCAGAAACTAACCTCATCTCACTTTCTTCCACTATTTAAATGCCTCTTAAACCATCAAATTTGAAATAATTTAGAAAAATTTTTCATATTGCTTGGGTAGAAAATTTCGATTTCGAGAATGAAAAAAGTTGATATCTACACCTGTACATCTCATAACTAACAGCAAGATATCGAAATTTTAATATAAGAGGAACCAGATGGATTTAAATGATAGCTTCAATTAAAGGTTAGCGATGCCACATCAGTTTTATTTGGAGGAGGGGGTCAGAAGTGGTCAAGGAAGATTCTAGTTGTTTATTTTGGTGGATGTCTCAGATCTCTGTTGGAAGGGCTATGAGTAGAGGTATTAAGCGTAATTTTAGGCAGTCAAATGGTGATATAGGTGCTGGCAGCAGTTTTGGACAAAATATTGATGTCAGAGGTTTGCCAGGAAATGTAAAGTCTGGAGTTCAGGTCTACAAGAAGGCTAGGAGTCGGTTGAAGAATAATGTTGTTGGTTCGGATACTTGGGTTAGTAAATTTCCGTATTTCAAGGCGTTGCAAGAGCTTCGCTATTCGAAAATGTCTAATGGCAATGCTATGGGTGCGACTGATCTTTATTTGGATTCTATACGTGAAAGGTATAGGAAGATGAATAGGGAGAGTTGTGAAAAGTTGGATGAAAAGTACTCTAAGTTGGATGAGATGTATTCAAATAAATTCTGTAAGCAATATCCGAATATTTTAGAGATTTTGAAGGATAAGAAAGTTAAAGGCTCTTCCGATGAGGTGATGATGATTAAGAGGAATTACGAAGAAGCTCTAAGGAGTATTAAACGTGAACATTTCCCTGTGGTTCGTTGTGCTCCTGGGAGTGGAGGGTTTGAGTATATTGAAGGGATTGTGAAGATGATAAGTGCTAATCAATGTATATTATTTTCATTTGATGTTGAAGCGTATGAGTTTGATAATGATGTCGTTACTGAAATCGGTATTTCTATTTATGATCCAAGAGAAAACCTATTTGGGGAGAATATTGTTCCTTTGATTCGTAATTTTCATTTGATAGTTGAGGAATCCTTAAGTTTGACAAATAAGAAATATGTTTGTGATTTTAAAAATTGTTATTTGAATGGTGAAAGTATTGTGATGAACCTCCAACAGACTGTTGATTTCATTCAATCGTTGGTCAATTATTACTTGATACCTGGCAACTTGGAACAGCAATCCTGGAAGCGTGCGATAGTGGGTCATAATATCAAAGGTGATATAAATTGGATGAAGAATCTTGGAATTAGACTTCCAGAATTGGAGTATACCAATATGATCAGTGTAATAAAAGGCGTGTATGTTATGGATACAGAACAGATATATAAAAAAAATATTACTGAAGAAGGTTGTTCGTTAGGAAAAATATTGAGATTATTGAAAATACCCCATGCTTTCTTGCATAATGCTGGCAATGACGCAAATTATACTTTAAAATTATTATTGCATTTAACAAGTGCAAGTTTTAGAAAAGCCAGAGGTATAGATGATATAGCAAGTATGCAAAAGAAGGTACGTGATCTGCTGAAGAGAGATAAAGAAGAAGCAAAGATTGTTCCTATGTCATATGGTCTCTGTATCGATGAAGCCAAAAGAAGGAAGTTCCAAAACAATAATAGTGGAAGTGTCAATGGACGTCCCAAGAAAGAGCTAGTTTTACAAACTGAATTTGGTGGTTGTAGATGGTATGGCAAGGCCTATGATGCCTTCCAAAATACATTTTAACCCATTTTATGAAAATTCCAAAACGCAGGAACTATGTCGTTTTTTTTAAACTGTACAAGTTATTGTTGTTGTACTATATTGGATTAGAGATAATAAATAAATGAGATAAGATTAATCAAATTAAATGATATGAAAATAATTTTATTTTATTTTACTTTTGGTTTTGGTTTTACCTAAAAATCATAAATAAATTATACAGACAGACTAGTCAAATGGAAATTAATGCATATGATAAACAATTGTTATCTGATGTTTTTTAAATTACTATTCTTCAGGAATCATAATATTTTATTGGCAGACAGGGTCTAACATTTCCTTCAATTGACCATCCTTCTTCAATGCTTGCAAATCTGAATTACCACCAACATGTTGGCCATAGATGAAGATGTTTGGCACAGTATCTTGATGAGTTATTTCAGCAAGGGCTTCTTGAATTTCAGCACCATCTGTCATCAAATCTAATTCTAAAACTAAAGCCTTTTCCCTTGGTAGGTTGTACTCTTCAAATAGGGTTTCTCTTGTTGCTCTGCAATGAGGACAGTACGACTTGGCTGCAACGAACACTGGTTTTTCACCAATCATTGTTTTAACTTTTTCGATGGTTGCTTGACTGACCATATTGTTATTGGAATGCTGTTTTTAATAGTTCTTGTTCTTGTAGTTGTAAATATATAATAATACTCTGATACAAAGTTTAATTGTAGTTAGTTAGTTGTTTGAGTTGTATTCAATAAAAGAAACAATTGAGATAATTTAAATTGGAATTGTATTCAGAATTAAAATTATTGACCAGGTTTATATACGATTGGTTAGGAAAAGGTTGAGAATTATAAAATTGTTAAATAGATCGGGGTTAACTACCAATTAATCATTTAGAGATGTGATGCCCAAGAAAACTTATTAACGAAACCTCGTTCCTTCCTAATGGTTAGGTAATTACAAGTTGAACCCTCATTGGATAGGAAATGTTTATTAATTCCTTTTGAATGAAGTGAGTTTCTGCATGTAAGTGGGTATGTTGTTCATGGTTCTGAGACTGTGCATCTGGAGAACTTTACAGAGAAGGAAGAACACCTTAGAGTTCATTTGAAGAGTGTCTTTTTGGATGTTGTGGGGTCAGTCAGTTGGTTAGTAAGAGTTTATAATTAAAAGTGGGAATATAAGTTCTACGTGCAACTTGTTTCGAGGGGATAGGAATGGGTTAGATGTAGATGATGGTATGATGAGGTAAGATAAGTCACACCTGAGGGAATTGAGGCATAAAGAAAGACAAGGAGGGGTTGGAAGGATAATTTTAAGTTTAGGACGTATGGTAAGGACAGCATTTTTTTTCTATTGGAAATATTCCATAGGAAATAATCAGTTTAGTAAAGCAAAGAAATTAGTAATACTAGTAGAGACAGTGATAGGGACATAAATAGAAATAGAAAAAATAATATAAATCCGAATCCAAGCCAAGCCAAGTTAAACCTAACGATTAGGAACTACTGACTGACCTATTTGCATTACATCTGGAGAAATTATTGTGAGTTACTTCTTCCTCCCACCTGTATCGTCGTTTAACTATGGTCGTATCACCACTACAAACAGCCATGAGGACGTTGCAGTGAGTAAGATGTATTGATTACGTTCACTGGTGTCGATGGTAGAGCATGCTACAATACTCTATGTCATGATATAGTATAGTATGGTATGGAATAGTATAAGTATAGCATGCTGCAGTGTGGTATGGTATTGTATGGTTCTGTTCAAATTCCCCTCATACATTAATTCAACAGCTCACGTGACAGATCAGTTTCGAAACTGAAAAATGTTCCCCCCTCACCCTCACCCCTCACCCGAACTGACTCTCCTTTCCCCTCTGCATGCCAGCTGGCCCGTCAGATAACTATGGCAGTAGGTATGGAATGGGATGGGATCAGGCTAAAGAGATGGTTTCGAACTTGCATCAAGAGAAATGCAGCCAAGAAAGGTTTCATGAAGGTGGTTTCTTTGAATTGAGTTGAGTTGAATTGAATTGAATGGAATTAGGTTATAATGTCTGGTTTAGTTTGGTATAGTTTGGTTTAGTTTGATTGTAAATTATAAATTAGTGATTTAATTTGAGAGTCTGCCAAAAAAGTTGATATCACTTCTAGCATTTACGGTGAGGTGAGTGATTGAACAAGAGCAGGTCTGCCAATATGGGGTTCCTAACTGAGCATCCACATACTGTTGTGTCTGACACAATTGATTCGTTGGTTAAAACTCGTAATGACAATGATTTGGAAATTAGGATTTATGATCTAATTGATGAGATCAGAAGTAGATACAAGGAAGAGTATAATGAGAATCAAGCTGAAGCAGCAAGGAAATTAAGAAAATTGTTAAAATATAGTGATAAATCAGAGGTAAAACGTAATTGTTTTAATATATTAGATTGTTTTATCACTAATGGTATCAAATTTGAAGTAATTTATAATGATAGCAAACTATTATTGGTTTTAAAGCAGTCTGCCACCATTAATAAAAATTATGCCAGATTTGTTTATAATTGGTACAGTTATATTAAAGAAAATGGATTGACGGATAGCTATTGTTATATTGGTTTGCAGGATCTTTATAATTCAGTTAAAAAGTCCGCTTCAACTTCCTCAAGAAGAACTGTATTTGATGTCAATAAAGAGATTCCAAAAATTAAGGAATTAATCGCAGATGCTTTGTCAGTATCGATTGCTTTAAATAATGCATTGTTAAGATTGAAACCTGGAGTGTACTCAATTGATGATGAACAATCCACTGCCTGTTTCATTAAAGCCAGAGAAATCAGAAGAAAAATATTGAAATATTTACAGATTATTCAATCTGGTGACTTGCTTGGTGGATTAATTCATGCTAACGATGAAATTGTCACGTCCCTAAAGAAGTATGACGCACAAAGTGGTATTGATGAATATGATAAAAATAAGTACGACAATTCAAATGACGATTATGGATTTGATGACAATGAAGATGGTGAATCTTCCTATTATGAAACTGACGACGAATCAACATTCTCCAGAGATAATAATAATAATAATAATAATAATGATAACGTTTTTAATAAACAGACGAATAAAAGCAATTATAGAAGCAGTGGTGGGTCGAATCCATTTGGTGACGATAATATGATCTAAGTTAAAGTATCTACTAAGTTTGGCGTCTTGTGATATATATGTAATTATATTTTCTACTTCTTAATATCTCTCTATATATTATATATTATTGTACAATTAATTTGACTTATGTGTTGATTAATGTTTGTTTATTATTTGTATGGGTTGAATTTCTTTTTCATCTTCATTTCCTTGATCTTTTCTTGGTCTTCTTTGAACTTGCTTAACAATTGGTTGATTTCTTGCTTCTTACGTTCTCTTACTTGGAATCTGTAGAAATCTTCTTTGATCTTCTTATCGACCATTGATGGACCCTTAATCTTGGTACCATGTTTTAATAATGGGTTTTTGTTCAAAATCTTCTTTCTTATTGAGTTCAAATTCTTTGTATTCTTTCCGACAACTAATGTGAACCCATCTTCGTCCACTATTGAACTTTGAATATCTTCCTTTGCTTGCATCTCCCTGACTTCAAATAATTCCATGTGATTGCTGATATCTTCCTTTAAGTATTCGGTATCCAATGGTTTATAAAAATTTGTAAAAGTCGCTACACTCGGAATAGTGTATTCCCATTCTATGTATTTATCATCTTTTTCATTTACTTCTTTGGTATATTTCTTCAATGCACTAATGAAATTCTTACAGCTTGAATCGTCAACAAATTTAATCAATAATGTGTTTCTTGGGGTAAATCTAGATTCCTCTTTGCTTCCCGTAGACATCAAATCTGAGGTCAGCTTAGATAAATCAATTTCTTGTAAACCAAATTCATCATTATATAAAAGTTCCTCCACATAGGATACAGTATCATACCTAGTACAAATTTCATTGACTACTTTTTTAACACTTTCGATGTTTGCCAAAATTGGTAAATTAACGACAAAGACAGAATTCTGCTCATCCTCATTCTTGCTTTCATGTTTCTTCAAAAAAGTATAATGATACCCATTCGAATTAATATCCTTATTATTCTTTTCAAAAGCTTTATGGGTTGGCAATTTGAAAGGCATCACCAGAAACCCATTTTTCATGGACTCAACCTTCACAGGATCACTGTTCTTGTCAGGCATAACAAATAACAAATATAAACCCCCTTAGCTACGGATCTAATGTAGATATATAGCCTCGATCAGTACTAATAACCTTACTATCGTCCATTAAATAGTTCAATTCAATTAGAGTGTATCGTCTTTCTTTAACCATCTCATCTCATCTCATCAATGTCGATATTGAAAAATTAATTTCGTCGAGTGTGATAATATTTCGAATATCCATAAGGTCAAGCATGGACAGCACTGGAAGAGTACCATATATAAAGGGAGAGGTTGATGGTATTAATGTAAAGAAACTACATATGATTTGGTTATACACAGTCCATGAAATGGTCATTGATTCTTTGGGCATTTCATGTTGATTGATTGATGGTTTTTTTATTTCTGTTGCAATCAAGAAACTGAAAGAACTTGATTTGATTGAGGTCGAAATTTCAAGACAAACTTAAATAATTACATGAAGGACAATAATGGACATTGTTTTTAATCGAACGGATTGGTTATATTATATATATGGATTAAATTTTTATAATTTCTTCTCCATTTTCTCCTTTTTTCATGGTTCCATTACGTATATTTTCAGTTTCTTTCATTAATTCATATAATTGAGTAACTTGTTCTGGTGACATCTTCTCTAGTACAGCAGCAGATAGCCTTTCTTCTTTCCAGCCATCTCTGCTTATCATACGAAGGTAATCTTGCCAGCTTGTTAAGAATCCGACAATGTGCAATGGATTGTCAATGTCCTTGTGAAGTTTAAATTCATTTTTAACGTATTGATCACCTAGCTCTCTTTGGGCTGTTGGTAAATGCTTATGTTCCCTGAGGATTCTTCTATAAAGTTGCAATGGAGGCAACAATGGTTGAGCAGCTCTAGTGCCTCTATTTGTAGCCTTTAACAGTTGAGATGAACCCTTGTATAAACTACTTCTTGTCAGTTGCATCTTTCAGTTTCCCTTTAATAGATATATATATATCTCACGTAGTAGGAGTCAAATATGTTGCGATCCTATAAGAATTATCCCACCAAGATTAAATTCACAACCTTCACTGCAGTATCTTGGATAATTGCACAAATCTGAAATATCTTACAGACTAAATATTGATCTTTAGAGGTGCTGTTCTTATCTTGAAATCACATTCTGCTGTGTGTAGCATTTAAAAGTGGTAGTGTTCTTGATGCTGAAATTCCATTTCAACGCGACTAATAAAAATGATTAAGCTTGACAGCAGCTAATTGGTTTAAATAATGTCTGTAAAACAAAATTCTAATTATATTCACTATAATTATATACAAATATATGCAGAGTACTCAAAGACTTTTATAATAATATTTCCTTGATTTGACTGAATTTGATTGGATATATTCTCTATAAAATTAGATAAATCCTTGAGGAATTTGGCCCAATTTTTGCATTCTAATTTTGACTGCATTTCTATGACCATCTAGACCTTCAACTTTGGCAACACACATAACAGCTTTGCCGATGCTTTTCAAACCTTCTGGAGAGATCTTTTGAGCAGTAATAAATTTTTGGAAAGTTGAAGTGTTAACACCACTGTATTGCCTAGCATAACCGTAGGTTGGTAAAGTGTGGTTAGTACCACTGGAGTAATCACCACATGATTCTGGAGTGTAAGCACCAACAAATACACTACCTGCGTGGTCGACTTGGTTGATATAGCTCTGTGCATCCTCAATTTGTAAAATTAAATGTTCTGGTGCATATTTGTTGGAAACTTCAAAAGCTTCATCATATGAATCCGAATTAATAATAGAACTGTGTGCTATACACTTTCTTACAATATCTACACGAGGTAGTTCCATCGCTTGGTTGTGGACAGCATTTTGTATCTGTTGTATCTTCTCATCAGACAAGTTCACACCCACTAAAATGACCTGGGAGTCAGTACCATGCTCAGCTTGTGATAGCAGGTCACTGGCAACAAAATCGACGTCAGCGTTTTCATCACAAATAACTAATACTTCACTTGGTCCAGCTGGCATGTCAATTGAACACAAGGCCTGGGTATCGTTTTGGACATACATTTTTGCGGCTGTAACAAATTGGTTACCAGGACCCAAAATTTTATCAACCTTTGGGACAGTTTCAGTACCATAAGCCATGGCAGCAACCGCTTGAGCACCACCTGCCAATACAATCTTTGATGCACCTACTTTAGAAGCAACATATACTACTTCTGGAGAAACTTTACCATCTGATTTACGAGGTGGTGACGCAAAGACAATATCTTTACAGCCAGCAACTTGCGCTGGAACACCAAGCATTAATGCTGTACTTGGCAAAATTGCAGTACCACCAGGGATATATAAACCAACCTTCTCAATAGGTCTAGAGAATCTTGAGCATACAACACCAGGTTGTGTCTCAACAACCATTGTTTCTTTTTGTAATTGAGCACTGTGGAACTTTCTAACATTTTCCATTGATAAGTCTAAAGATTGTTTCATTTCTTCAGTTAGACCTTCAAAATATTCTTCTGGGAATGGAGCTTCAAGAACAGAGGCTGTAAGTTGTACGCCGTCAAACTTAGCTGTATAATCTATCAAAGCTTTGTCACCTTTATTTTTGACGTTCTCGACAATTGGATTGACTAAGTGCATTATTTCAGATGTTTTCTGAATTGGTCTGGAAACTGCAACTTCTACTGCGGTCTTATCCTTGGAACTTATCACCTTTAAGTGAATAGGTTTATCTTCAGTGGAGTTGATTTCTTTTGGTTCAGAGATTGAGCTTTTGCTGTCATCTTCAATGAATTTAGGCTTGGCATCACCCTTTCTTCTTGTTACCTTCAGGTGCTTTAATTCCAAGTTATTCTCGACGTCTTGCAATGTAACACCTTCTGCTACCAATTTAGTGATAGTGAAGTAGAGTAAATCGGCAGCTTCCCATGCAACTTCATCTTTTGATTGTGCTTCCGTCAATTCTTCAGCTTCTTCCTTAATTTTAGCATTTAACAATTTAGAATCATTGAATAATCTTTTGGTGTAAGATTCAGCAGGAGCGTTTAACTTCCTTTGATTAATAAAAGTTTCTAAACTAGTTAAACCATATTTCAACTGGCCGAAGCATGATTCAGTATTCAAGTGACAGAAACTTGATTGGGCACCTCCTTGTATTACTACATATTTCAATGCATCACCGTCGCAATCCAACTGAATATTAATCAATTTTTGAGTATTACCTGAAGTTTCACCTTTTACCCAAATCTGATTACGTGAACGAGAGAAATATACACCTACTTGTCTCTCGATAGCTAACTGGATTGATTCTTGTGAAGAATATACTAAACCTAAACAACGTTCAGCAGTATCTACCACCAAAGTAGGAAATAAACGATCAGGTCTGTCGGTCTTTAGGGAAGAAATTAAGCTCTTGGAAATGGATTGAGCATCTAAATCTTCAATATTAACGATACGTCCATCAGTGAAAGTATCTACAATCCCAACCTTAACAGTATAAGTACCATCAGCACTTACTACAACTCTATTTTGAGGGATATTGTACTCATTGATTAAAAATTGATGAAAACTAGCATTAGAAGTGAAAATATTTGTAACACCATTATTCAACAAATCTACGATATCGTCACCACTTAATAACTCATCAGACTCAACATAAACTGCTGTGAATTTCAAATAGCCACCATATTTACGAATAAATTCGATAATTTCATCTTTCTTAACCTTATTTGCATCGATCAAAGCTTGACCAGTAATCAATAAAAATGGTCTTTCACTGATAACTTGAATTGGATCAGAAGTGTACCTTGGTAAAACTGGGAATACCATTATCCTATAACTTAACCTTGATTATCTCTTTTATATCTATGTCTCTATTTAACTCTCACTTGCATAAAAGGTTATCCCTTATTGCGTTTGTTGTAATATCTTGCTGGCTGCTCTTGAAATATTACTACTTGATGGAATCAAAGCTAATAGCAAAATCTAAAAAGAATTCTTATAATATTTGCCATCTTGAGGTGAAGAAGGATAGGTTTCTTATAAATATATCAACCTGATAATCATGATGATGATGAGTAATAGCTCCCTTTACCTTATTTGCAAAAGATCTGGGTATCGCAGTGTCAAATGAGTCACTCTGTAGTAATAATTTATAACGTATCCAGAGTCAGAGGCTGAAATTATGTTGCCAATATAACAACAAGTTGTCATGACGATGAGTATTGTTACATTATATGAGTTTATCTATATTCTATGTTAGTTTGTTTGTTATTCAAGAAATCGTTATTGAGGAGGAATTAACTATGCTTTGTAGGTGAATTGGAACCAAAACTGGCAGAATGCATTAAGGTTAAGTGTGAGTTCTTATTTGAAAATTTAAGAATTATTATATTGGCAATCGATGCTAGAATGACCGTTTTGTTCACATAGAGCACACCATGATGATTCAGTATCGTTCTTGCCGTTTTTTAATGGTGGTTCAATTATTTTAGCATTTTCTGAAATTTCATCATCTATATTTGAATCAGTCTTAATTTTACTCTTAAGGTATGATATTTCGTTTTGTAAATTGAGTATCGTTTCTTTGTCGTTGGCACTGTCATTATTGTTATTTTCTGTTTGAGAATTTTGCAATTGAAAT
Organism: Vanderwaltozyma polyspora DSM 70294; assembly: GCF_000150035.1. Classification (NCBI taxonomy): domain Eukaryota; kingdom Fungi; phylum Ascomycota; class Saccharomycetes; order Saccharomycetales; family Saccharomycetaceae; genus Vanderwaltozyma; species Vanderwaltozyma polyspora. The sequence goes on from NW_001834689.1 coordinate 82,188, forward strand.
AATTCTTTAGTCAAAAGTTGATATTCTTTGCTTAAAGAATCATTATGCATTTTCAATTGTTCTCTTTCTTTATCCCATTTAATTTTAGAGGTTTCTGTTTCTTTCTTATAATTTTGTAGCATCTCTAATTCATTTTGCATAGCTTCATAATCAATTGATTGGGTTGTGTTTGTTGTTTGATTTGTATTATTGTTATTAGAAGGTGATGATTTTGAAGCGATTACTCTTCTTTCATTTTCTTTTATTTCTTCATGTAACTGATCGACTACAGCAAGCAATTGTTCATGTTCTGCCTCTAAAAACTCTTTTTGTTTATTTCTTTGTTCCTTTTCTTCGTTTAGTTGATCTCTTAACTTTTTAATTTCATTCTCTGCATTTTGTAAATTCAATTCATAGCCATCAATAGTTGGTTGTAATTCTTCCAACACAACCCTTTGATCATCCAATAATTTTTTATACAGTATCAACTGTCTCTGCTGTTTATCGATCTTTATCTCATACTCACGAATCAACTTATTAGCATTATCGTTTACATCAGCTGACGAAGGTGGATCAATATCCATGTGGTCTTCCAACATTTCGGTACCACTTATACTCCTGGAAGAATTACCTATAATGGAATTTTTATCATTAATACCATTTCTTGAAGGTGTAGGTGATTTTTCATCAAGAGATATCATATGTGGTTGTCTTACTACGGTACTAGTGGTACTCCCAACGCTTTCGATCCTCGATCCAATATAATTGGCATCAGTGTTTGAACCAGGTGGTAATTCAATTGGAGCTATGGTCGATCTTCTCGATCCATTCGTCGAAGTACTTTCAATTAAAGAAGCAACCTTTTGTAATTGGATAAATAACCCACTCTGAGGATATTCAGTTTCGAAATATTTTTTACCTTGATAACTACCATTATTCTTACCTATATTTGCCAATAAATCAATCCCTGCATATATCCCAGGTTTATTGTCAACTTCTCCCACATACTTTAACTGTCCTCGTCCCACATTTGGAATATGTATAAAGCATCCAATCTTGTTCTGATAAGTTTCCATCACAATCGAACTAACTGCCTGAAAAGATCAATCCTGCTCGTAGTCTTCTTAAAACTCTTTCAACAATAACTAACACCTCGAACTGGGTTTGTTTTTTCCCACTTTAAATAATATTATTGAGTTATAAGTTTTAAAAAACGTATTGGAAGAACTCGAAAATAATAATAATAGATAAAAATAAATCTCGATCCAAAATGCCTACTCCCTAAAATATATATTAACCTGCAGACAATGATCTACAATTGCCCTTTATATTACCTCTATATCTGTTGATTCCACCTCTTTCCTAAAGCTATCTCATCACGATCATGATCATGATCTTGGTTTGTTATAGGCTTTTTCTATTGAAGAATTTATCGAAAGGTCAAAAATGTTTGGGATATTTCGAATTCGAATTAAGCAATTAAGATGGTTAAAAGGTGTCTGTAATGTTTCAAAAGTATGGCAAATGGGTTGATATCTTGGAAATATTGTATATAAATGGGTTGGGATGATGGTGCAAATGGAGAATTTGGGGTTGTTTTATTGTGGGATTGGTTTTATTTTTCTGGTGGATTTTTAGTTTTTAATTTTTGTTTTATTAGAATGCTTGAATTATATAGAAGTATATATAAAGTTAATTGTCTATATATATCTTTTAGTGATAGGCATATATAAGACTATACAAGCTAAATAGCCTATAAATTTGTAAATATGAGTACTGAAGAGTATATTACTCATGTTAGATGTGGAATTAAGAATGGGAATAACTCAGACGCCATTCAGACTTTGATTATGGCTGTTAATTCCTCTCCTACAGAAAAGCAATCAGAAGAAATTGATGAGTTGATAAATGAATTGATAGAGTCTATTGGTGATAATGTTAATTCTTCTGTAAAGAAAATGTTAGATCAATTGACTCAAGGTAAAGACCGCAGTAAGCAGGCTCAATTATCTACTTTGGAAAAAATGTCAGCTACTGTTGATACTACTGAAAAGGCTTCTAGTGGCTTTAGTGTGAGATCATTGGCTTCTTCCATTGCAGGTGTCATTAAAGGTGACTCTAGTTACAACCAAGAGAGTACCAGATCCACTAGTGAAAGTAAACAGAGTACTGGTTTCTTTGGTAGTGCTAAGAACGACACTACTGAGTCAACTAGATCTACTAATGACGCTAAAGATGCCAAGGATGACAAGGAAAGTATGGGATTTTTTGAAAATTTAAAGAAGGATATCTCTGAGACTGCTGAAGCTGTCAAGGCTGATTATAATAAAGAAAGAACTGGTTTCTTTGGTAGTGCTAAGAATGACACCACCGAATCTACTAGATCCACTGATAATACCAAAGATAAGAAGGAAAGTACTGGCTTCTTTGGCTCTAAGAACGACACCACCGAATCTACCAGATCTACTGATGACACTAAGGATACCAAAGATGACAAGAATGTCAAGGATGCCAAGGTTGCTAATGACGAAAAGAATGATAAGGACACCAAGGACACCAAGGACACCAAGGATACCAAGGACACCAAGGATGACAAGGACACCAAGGATGACAAGGATGACAAAGAAAACACTGGATTTTTTGAAAATCTAAAGAAGGATATCTCTGAGACTGCTGAAGCTGTCAAGGCTGATTATAATAAAGAAAGAACTGGTTTCTTTGGTAGTGCTAAGAATGACACCACCGAATCTACTAGATCCACTGATAATACCAAAGATAAGAAGGAAAGTACTGGCTTCTTTGGCTCTAAGAACGACACCACCGAATCTACCAGATCTACTGATGACACTAAGGATACCAAAGATGACAAGAATGTCAAGGATGCCAAGGTTGCTAATGACGAAAAGAATGATAAGGACACCAAGGACACCAAGGACACCAAGGATACCAAGGATACCAAGGACACCAAGGATGACAAGGATGACAAAGAAAACATTGGATTTTTTGAAAATCTAAAGAAGGATATCTCTGAGACTGCTGAAGCTGTCAAGGCTGATTATAATAAAGAAAGAACTGGTTTCTTTGGTGGTGCCAAGAACGACACCACCGAGTCTACCAGATCTACTACAGATTCCAAAAATACCACTGAATTCACTAGATCTAATGAACATGAAGAACAAAGTTCATTTGGTAAAACAGTAGCAGACGCGACTTCTCGCAGCAAAGAGGCTATATCTTCTACCAAAGATCAAGTTAAGAATACAATGACAGAAAACAAAAAGGAAATTGAAAACTCTTTTTCTAAACCTTCAAGAGAAGATTATTCCAGTTCTGCTAAATTGGATTCCACAACAAAAGAACCAAAGACCTCTGTATCTTCTACCAGTAGATCAACCATTGACTCTACTACTGATAGAAATGTAAAGCAACAAAGTTCTCCAAAACTTGAATCCACATACAACAATTCTAAAGACGAAAGAAAAGAAAGCTCTTCTAGCAACCCCCAGCCAAACAATTTTAATTCCAAGTCAACTACTGCTGACAACACCCAGGGACAAAGATACAATTCTTCAAAGAACGATACCATTACTAAAAATTCTAGCAACGATTCATCTCGTTCTTCTAGTAAACCTGTGTCTAGTTCTGGCAGTACCTATTCATCTAATAATTCTGATAAATATGGTTCTCCTGCTAATACTTCCTATTCGTCCACCAGTGCTGACAAGCCTTTTAATACTAATAATGCTTCCAATTATTCTAGCAACGACAGTAAATCTGTTTCTGCTAATCATTCTTCCAATACCACTAGCAGCTCTTCAAGAGCTGGGGATTTGAAGAATACCACAACCCAATCAAAAAGTCACAACACTGGCAAAGAAACCGTTCGTGACACTGTAGACACTTCTTGTAAGAGTGATAATTTGAAGGATAATTATTCTAAAGGCACTACAACATCTCAAAGAGAAGAAACCTATTCATCCACTAAGGTTAAAGAAACAGGACATAACAAATCTCCTTCTAAATCAAGTGTTAACCAAACGAGTTCATTTGAATCTACTAATTTGAAGAAAGACACTAATAAATATGAAACAAATAAGAACTCTTCTAAATATACTACTGAGTCTAAGAAGAATTCATATACTGCTAGTCCTGCTACTTCCACAATTCCAGTCTCTAATTCTACAGGCGTGAATTCGAGTTCCAGTTATTCCACTTCAGGTAAACCAGTTGATAAATCTTATCAATCATCTAGAGTCTCTGAAAAGGTTGAATCTGTAAATTCATCATCCAATACCACTTCTAAGCCAATTAGTACCTCTACAAAATCTGATTATAGCAGTACTAACAAGAATTCGAGTGAAATTCATTCTATCTCTCCAAAGAAGACCTTAAATGTTTCCACCAAGGATAACAGTCATCACCACAACTCTTCTCATGGTTCCAAGAAGAATTCTTCTTCAATAGGTAATTACACAGAAGACTACACCTCTACAGCTAGTCCAACAAAGACTACTTACAATGCTAATAACACTACTAGTACTTCAAGAGATAGTGGTTATACCTCTGCTAAAATGGCAGGTTCTTCTGGTTACGAAACATCAAACAAGATGAGTGCAAACAGCAACACTCAGTCTTATGCTAGTAATGACATGACATCTTCAAACACAACTACTTCATCAAATGGTAAGTATAGAGACGAAACCAAACGTCGTTATTAGACTTGAATATAGTAGATGTTGATTTTGATCTCACCGTATAAGACTCGAGCTGATTAATGTTACATTGTATTAAATTGGCTTGGTTCTTTAAAATGTCAAAACCTCAGCAGTTCTTCAATGATAAGTATAATAATAATAACGATTATAATATCATTATCATCATTATTAGTTTATAAACTTTTTTAGATTTTATATATGTTTGCTCTTTAATCAAACTTATTTTTATACATTCATCTGGACCATTACAGTATAGTTTACGTTCATCTCAGAGCAATTTGGTCATCTTTACGAGAGATCAAGACAATGGATGATGTAATGTTCTTATAAAAGAAACTAATTATGACATCATTGCTCTTGAATGGTCTTATTTCGATTCGAATTTTCGATTCTTGATGGGTGTTGTGGGTTATGGGTTGGATCAAATTTATATTTTTATTTGAGGTTATGCAAATAAGGAAGAAGGCTTAAACATGCATGGATCCAAGTTTTCCTTTGTCTGTTTTGTCTTTGTTGGATTGATTCCATTGTTGTAATGTTGTCTAGACAAACTCTTTGATTTCAAACACCCTTTATAAGTAAATTGTTATATAAATATATGTATGTATGTGTGTGTGTAGAGAAGTTTCAGTTCTTATTGCATTGAAATTTGTTGTCTATTGTAGATATTTAGAAGTTACTCAAGTCTGAATCTAGATATTAAAGCAATACACAGTGATTTTATCATGGATACTGATTCTTATATTAATCAAGCTCAACGTCATTATAATGATGGGAATCATGAAGAAGCTGTTGCTTCGTTAACTGCTGCTGCTTCTTCAAATCCAGATCAGAAGCAGATGTCTGCCATTGAAAGTATGATTCGTGATATTGGTCAGCACGTTAGGGGTAATGCAGACGATTCTCAGAACCAACGTGGCGTTGGTGATGCATTTTTAAGTACAATGATGAGTAGTAGTAATGGTTCAAGTAAGACTCAGATGGGTAAATTGGCATTATTAGCAACTGTTTTCTCTTCTAGTAATTCAAAAAATAACTCTAATGGTTTTAATTTAGGTTCTGTTGCTTCTTTGTTCAATAGTGGTTCTTATGGCACTTCTAATAATCATCAAAATCAGATGAGCAGTAATGGTTTAGCTTCATTGGCCTCACAATTTTTTGGTTCTGGTAACAATAATAATAAATATAATAATTCTAATAATAATTATCAAAATCAACAGAATAATCAAAATTCTGGTGGTTATGGATCATTTTCTGCTCTTTCTAGCATGGCTTCTTCGTTCATGGGGAACCATGGTAACTCTAATCAGAATATGAATCATAATAATAACTATGCTTCTAATCAATATAACAACTCACATGGTAATCAACAGCAAAGTTATAATCAACACTCTAATTATAATAATAGTTCCAACAATTATCAAGATAACAACTACAATAATAATTATCAAAATAATAATAATCAGAATAATAACTACAATAATAACTACAATAATGATTACAATAATAACTACAATAATAATAACTACAATAATAATCACAATAATAACTACCAAAAACCACCAAAGAATCAGGAGGAAGGAATGTTTAGCAAATTGTCGTCAATGGCATCCTCATATATGGAGGACAGCAATTCCCATGGTAATAACAACCACGGGAATAGTAACATGAACCAAGGTTACAACAATAATAATTACAATCAAAACTATTCAAACTCAAACAATACCAAGAAAGAAAGTGGATATATGGATATGCTTTCGTCTGCTGCAAGCAGCTATATGAATAGCTCTCAAAATAACAATCAGCAGTATAATGGATCTAATAGTTCTCAAGGGAAATTCAGTACCTTATCTAACATGGCTTCATCATATTTCGAAGGAGGGAAGCATCAATCACAAGCTAATAATCAAAATAGTTACAATCAAGGCAATAATAACGGAGGCAACTTTAATTTTGCAGGAAATTTTGTTCAAAGACCAAATTAAAAATACTTGTATTATAAGAATATTATATTTGATCGTTATTCTACAATATTAAATAAATTAAAATTATTTTTGAAAATGCCTTTTAAAAATTTACACCATCTATATAGTTAAATAAAATTATATTAAATCAATCTACTAAATGCAAATTTCCTTTAACATATAAACGAAATGGAATATATGAACAATAATTATTTTACAATTATTTTAAATCACTTATGATTATTAGATTTTAATTTTGAAATGTGATAAAATTAATACAACCTTAAATTATTTATGCTTAACACCAGAATGCTACTATTCTACGCCAGACTGGACCATTCTTTAGTTTTTCTTTCAATTCATAATCTTCTTGCTTCAACAATTCCTCGTCGAATATCTGTCTGTGACTGATTAAATCAATATCTTCAGCTTTAATATATAATGTCCAATCCTTTTTCCATATCTTGTAGCCAAAATAAAATCCAATCAAAATTGGCATAGCTAAATAGTTTTCAAAGAAGTTTCGTGCACTTAACTCAGCGGTACCAATTGGCGCAATAGCGACCCAGAATTGACCAATTAACGTTAAAATCATTAAAAAAATACTGTAGTAGGAACCCCAGATACCAGTTTGAGCCTTAAAACCAACTTCACCCATTGACCTGCCTTGGGCTTTCATTGCAGCTCTAAATCTAATATGTGACAAACAAATTGAGATCCATGTAAATATTTGAGATAAACCAGAAATAGCTAATAACCATGTGAAGACTTCAGTTTCTTTTGGAGAAGTAGCACAGAATGCAATGACACCAAATAGTGCGGAAACGATCATTGCTCTTGAAGGTCTACCCTCTCTGTCGACATAATCGAACCATTTAGGAGCGTAACCTTGCTTTGATAATGAAAGCAATAGACGGGAACTGGAATAGAAAGCTGAGTTACCGACAGATAAAACAGACAGTAAGATGACGGCATTGATGAAGTGTGGGACAACTCTGACCCCATGGGAAGCAACAGCGATGACATAAGGAGAAGCGGCTGTCGCAGCGGAACCTGACCCTAACAATTCTGGAGAAGTAAAAGGAACAAGGAAACCAATTAAAATGATAGAGGTCAAATAAACTAGAACAATTCTGTATAAGACTTTCTTCGCAGCAGATGGGATAGCCTTTCTTGGGTTAGATTGTTCTGCAGCAGTCAAAGCAATGAATTCGGTACCACCAAAGGCAAATGCAGCAGTGACTAAAGTTGCAACAACACCTTTGAAATGGTCAATTCCCTTGTCACCTCTGAAAGCACCAGGATTACGCCAATAGATATTACCTAAATAACCGTCGTTACCTGCACCACCTACGTTAATGATAATACCTAAGATGAAGAAACCTGCCATCATTAAAACTTTACAACAATTGAAGAAGAACTCTGCTTCTGCATAACCTCTTGCACCAAAGACGTTGATGACAATAATTAATACATAAAAGATCACTACGAAAACATCGGGATCAACTCTCGTCGTCCAATATTTAATAGTCATCGAAGCAGTAACCAATTCCAAAGGACAAACAGTCAACCATTGTAAACAATACACCCAAGCGACAGCAAACCCAAAAACCAGGTTCAACCAACATGGTAGGATAAGCATTAAACCCACCATTTAATTTACTATAAACGACAGCCATTTCACCAGCAGATTGAATAATACAGTAGACACAGGTACCCATAATAGCATAACCAGTAACCAAACCAGCAGGACCAGCTTTAACTAGAGCAGAACCGTTACCTACCAAAAGACCAGTACCGATACCAGTACCCAAGGAGATCATAATAACATGTCTTGGCTTGATAGTTTGCTTCAAATTATCCTCAACCGAAGCCATTTCAGCTTCTGGTTCAGCTGTAGTCATTTCATTAATTTTATCATCAGCAGGGATCATATGTTCAGCTCTCTTGAAAGAATCCACGAACCTTCTCAGGTTTGATTTCTTCTTGGCAGGAGACTCATTTATAGAAGATGAGCCATATTTGTCATTTAAATCAGTGGAGATGTATTCCACTTCATTGTCATTTGTCTCTAAATCACTGATGTAAGAATTTTTACCATCAGGTTTCTTAACGTCTGACAACTCATAGGAGTCCCCATTCGAAGAGCTATTTCCTAAATTCGAATTATAATTATTACTCATTGCTGATAACAATTTTAATCTATACTAGATTAAAATACAATAATCTAATCTGAACGACCAAGGTAAACCAAACGAAATCAATAACTTGAATTGACACTTTGTAGAGAAATTAATATTTCTTCACAAAATATATTCCCCTTATATACATATAGTATTCTGATAGCATATGTAATAGAAATGTAATACTAATCAACAGCAGAACTAGTCAAAATGATTAAAGAAAAAAAACCAGAGATGAATAGTGTAAGCAATACATAATTAGCAATTAAAGAACTTTCGAAATTGACAAGACAATACAATACAATATACCTTTAGTAACCATCGCTCCTACTACTAAAGGTACTAAGCAAAAAAAAAAAATAAAAAAGTTTCGAAGTAGTTGAACAAGACTAATTCGAAGTTCGAAACGAACAAGAAGAGGAAGAGGTTGGCCTTATTTCTCTTTACAACGGCGATTGATTTAATGTTGATGGCAGAGAGACTTAGACATACACAGTTTAAGAACAATGAAATTTGCAATCTTTGATTAAAGACAAGGACCAGAAAGGAGCGTTTAGTTTAATTACTACATTTTATTTAGAGACAGAGAGAGTAATGTTCAATTTTACTGTGTAAGAAGGTTTATAATCTTATTCATCTATCTATTGTAGATTATTGATTTGATTGATTTGATAACCTGGAAATAAATCATAGTTTGAAGTTTATTAAGCTTATCGTTGAGGGGAGGGAGGAGGTGCGAGATTGGTTGGTTACGCCAGCCAGGGCTGGAGGATATCAGCATCATCGTCATGATTTTAGCCAAACTGTAAATGTAACTAAATGTATCTTGTTCTTTTTGGTAAAGAGGAAAGAAAGAAAGAAAAAAAAATGGCAAGTTACCTAGATTTTTTGATTGCTAAATTTAAATTTAGAATCTTTGTTTAAAACAATAGGCCCAATGTAGTTCTCACTTGATCGATAATGATTTCTATTCTTTTAGATGAACTATCCTATCTATCTCTATCGTGTAGCTTTCCTTCCGTATATATTTCAGTTTTTACACATTGCACATAGAGGCAGAGGGGTCTTGAAGCCAGGGAAAGAGGGAGAGTGAAAAAATGCAAGGTAATGTTCAATGTACATATAGAAGGATTAGGATATGATGATAGACCCATAATCACATTTAAACTGATTCAGAAAGGGAGGAATGGATTAAAGAGAGGGAAGCGCTTTTATGTTAGTCCCCTTTATTGGGAATTTCCAGTGACAGCTGCTGTGTTAAAGAGAAAGAATCTAAAAAAGAATTATTTTCAAGTTTTTTCAGTACAAGTGATGTAACTGTTAATAGAGGCTTGTGTTTGCTCAGAGAGAGATAGGCTTGATTAAAGTTGAATCAAATCACAGTATGGTAATTTGCGTGAGGGATTCATGTTTTAAAGAAGAATATACTGTACAAATCATCTTCTTCATCTTAGTTTAGTTGGTTGAGAGGGAGTAAATTCAACCATAGAAAAAATAGTAGTTATATTACCAATGAAATAATAAAATAAATTTTTCATTAATTTTAATCTACAACGGTTTTTTGATAAATTGGGAGGCCCTGCCATTATTAAATGCAGCGAAACTGTGGGCCAAAAAATGATAAAAAGTCTAAGCATAAAAGGTCAGTTATAAGAGAGCCCTTTTAAGGAATGAGAGCCATTCAGTTGCACCAAAGCTCTCTCTCTCTCTTGTTGGTGATGGGAGCTCTCTAATCTGACATATCTCCTTTGTAGAATTGTGGTTGTTGATTTTTTAATTCGAACTTTTCACAAAGCTTATTTCTTATAATTGCAATTAGTAAAATGCATCAGATAGCCTGCTGGTTCACCTTTCCAACGTGTAAAATGTTCATTCTAGGTATATTTCTGCATGGTCTTGAAGTAGTTGGGTTTGGACGTTCTTCTCTTCTCTGAAAACTATTTATAAGAGGGTTAGATGTGTGTAGTTACTTGCAAGAGCTTAACGCAGCTAGTTTCGAAATATTGCATAACGTTGGTGCCGTTTCTTTTATTCTTCTACCAGTAACCCTTCTGTAGTTACCGATAACGGCTCTTTTTTGACCAAACTATGACTGCATTCATTGCCATTTGAGAGGCATTTATTTTTATATAACGGCATATGTCTTGTATAGAAGGCAAGTATTGCGTTTTATACCTCACATGTATGGTCTACTACGTTTCTTATATGCATATTGATATGTATGCTGACAGAATTTTTAACGAGTTGAAAGTAGTATTTATAACTTATATAATTGATCTTGGGGGAATGGAGTAAGGTGCATGAAACAGTATAGTCCTTTAACACACTGGTTGCAATCTGTTGTCATTTTTGTAGCACGTGATATATTGTCTTTTTATACGTCACGTATTTAATGATCCCAGTATATTGTTGTCTCGTGGTTTTCCAGGTCTTGTCTGAAGTTAACAATTTGATCAATTAATTATCTAATTATGCTAACTAGTTATTGTTGCCTTAAAGTTAGATTTATTTAAATATTATAAATTATGTTTTAAGCAATTATACTTATATCTTACACGTCTTATTATTTCAGTGTTTGTGACTATACGATAATTGTACAACATATAGCCAATAAAAGGAAAACAGAATGTCTGAAGCAGGTACACCAACAGAAACTAAGCCAGAAACTAAACCAGATGTTACTGGTGGTTCAGAAACTCACATTAATTTGAAAGTTTCTGACGGTTCCTCTGAAATTTTCTTTAAGATCAAGAGAACCACTCCATTGAAGAGATTAATGGAAGCATTTGCTAAAAGGCAAGGTAAAGATGTCGATTCTTTAAGATTTTTGTACGATGGTGTAAGACTACAGAGTGATCAAACCCCAGATGACTTAGACATGGAAGATAATGATATTATTGAAGCCCACAGAGAACAAATCGGTGGTGCTTCTTCAATCTAGTGCATAGAACGTAACTAACCTTAAATTACTTTCTACGCTGTTGAATTTTTATTGTTAATTTTTATTATTATTATTATTATTATTATTAATTTTATTGTTTGTTTTGGGTGTATTACAATACCTCGTATACCCTTCCTGATCACCTCCCATATAAGCATGGAAATGCTCCCCCACTTTTACATATAACGTATAGCTTTTCATATCACTCATAATATACTTAAATAGTTTATTAGAAATGAATGCTTATAACTGTATTACTATTATTAAGCTGTCTAAAAAGTTGTAGAGAAGTAATAACCGCCACCAACTGTCTCCCGCAGGATTCGAACCGAGAACTTATGTTTTTTTTCTAACCAAAGAAAAGTTTCGAAACCTCCCAGAAACCATATATCATCATTGACGGGTTGATGTATTTTTTAACATCGAATGTATTTAACCAAATCGGGAAATTTCCGAAATCGAATTAATTTACGCGTTTTTTTTTAATGTTTTTCTGATCCTTAAAGATTTGGCGTTTTTTTTCGTGTAATAACTTTGATTTTTGATTAAATTTCCAGTAAAAGGTCTATTAAACTCTATTCAAATAACGTCAAATTAGAGGAGAAACCCGTAATTCGAAATCGAAATATACTATTAATCTCTTTTTAACTAATATAAATCGAAAAATTTTTATCTTTTTGGTAATTTAATTTCCCTTCTTGCATTGGAGTACTTCATTTAGTTTGCTGTCTCGATCTTTTTTTTCAGTTTTATTTAATTGTTAATAATATTTTTATTGTCATCCATCGATTTAAATAAGATATTTATTTTACGTGGTTCATTTATTAATTAGATCTTTCATATATATCATACTTCAGACTTGACTATTTCTTTTAATTGAAGTAGTTGGTTTTTGCTATATTTATCTGACCAGGGAAGATTTAAAGATTTAATAAAAATAATCAAATTAAATTAATTGATTGCATAGTTGCTTTGATTGAGACGTGAAGAAGAGATTCAGTTTATATCTCGTTATTTTTTTTTATCCAGTTTAACAGTAATTATTATAAAAATAGTTATTTACTTGTAGTCACTCGTTTTTGTATCAAGTTTAGTTTTAAAAAGTCTCAATTATATATATACATATTATTTCCAGTGATGATTTCTTCTAATAAAGGAAATATCAGTGTCAAAGGTGATACGATAGGGCCTTGGAAATTAGGTGAGACTTTGGGGTTAGGTAGTACCGGTAAAGTTCAATTGGCCTACAATGAATCTACTAATCAACAAGCTGCTATTAAAGTTATATCGAAATCTGTTTTTAGTAGTATGGGTAATAATAGTTCAATGGTTTCTTCAACGCCAGATTCCTTGAGTTATGGAATTGAAAGGGAAATTATTATTATGAAACTATTAAATCATCCAAATGTTTTAAGATTATATGATGTTTGGGAAACAAACAATAATTTATATATGGTTTTGGAATATGCAGAAAAAGGTGAACTTTTCAACTTATTAGTTGAAAAGGGACCATTGCCTGAAAATGAAGCTATAAGGTTTTTCAGACAAATTATAATTGGTATGTCTTATTGTCATGCTTTAGGTATTGTCCATCGTGATTTGAAACCAGAAAATATTTTATTAGATCATAAATTAAATATAAAAATTGCAGATTTTGGTATGGCTGCTTTAGAAACTGAAGATAAGTTATTAGAAACTTCATGTGGTTCTCCACATTATGCTGCACCAGAAATCGTATCAGGTTTACCTTATCATGGTTTAGAAACTGATGTGTGGTCATGTGGTGTTATTTTATTTGCATTGTTAACTGGTAGATTGCCATTTGATGAAGAAGATGGTAATATTAGAAACTTATTATTGAAAGTCCAAAAGGGTGAATTCGAAATGCCAGGTGATGATGAGATATCTAAAGAAGCTCAAGATTTATTATATAAAATTCTTGTGGTAGATCCGGAGAAGAGAATTAAATCTAGAGAAATCTTAAAACATCCATTGTTGCAAAAATATCCAAGCATTAAAGATTCTAAAACTATTAGAAATTTACCAAGAGAGGATACTTACTTGAATCCATTAATAGGAAATGATGGTGGGGACGCGACAATTGATAAGACAATTTTACAAAACTTAGTTGTGTTATGGCATGGTAGAAATGAAGATGACATCGCAAAAAAATTGAGAGAGCCAGGCGCTAACGCAGAGAAAACTCTTTATGCATTGTTATATCGCTTCAAAGTTGATTCAGAACAAGAAGCTTTGAAAAATAGTCAAATTAAAAAGAGACAATCTATTATTTCAAATAATAATCTTAAGTCTGGTAATATTAACACAACCACGCCTCAAAAGAAGAAAAATAGAAATTCTGTAATTAGTGTTTCCTCTTCTCATAAAAGACCAGTCTCATTAAATAGACTATCTACTATTCAAAATGGTAAGGATGTAATTAGTGTTCCTTCAAGTAGTAATACCACACCAGGTTCTTCCAAAAGGATATCGATGAGCTTGTCGTCAAATAAGGGATCTAAAATACTTCCTCAAAGTAATAGCGGCTCACCAACTCCTGCTCCAAGAAATAAACGTATGTCAGTACAAAACCTTGAAACATCTTCAAATCCACCCCCAATTCCTGTAGATATGTTAAAGGATTATGGAAATTCTACATCATCACATGCTAATGCTAAAAGAGCCTCAAGAATTAGTAAAAGGTTATCAGTTCTTCCTAATGCTAAACGTGGTTCAATCACAACCAAGATTATATCTACATATGCTAAACTATCCGAAGATGATGATTGGGAATTCATAGAGAAAGAAACTAAAAGAGTTAGTTCTGATTTTGCAACTTTAATTGATGAAATATTTGAACATGAGAAATATGAACAAATTAGAAAGGAAAAAGAAGAATTGGAAAGGAAAGTTAGGGAAAATAAAGAGCGTGAAGAAAGACAAAAAAGGCAAAAGGAAGTAGAATTAGCCGCAATTGCAAGAGAACGAGAGGAACTTCAAAGGAGATTAGAAGAAGAGGAAACTCAGATAACTAAAGAGCTGCAACAGGATACTAAAAATTTCCAAGAAGATGAAGTTGTTCATAAAAATGTTAGGTCCATATCTTCACCAGTAGAGAATGGAAATGAAGCTAAATCTGAAGAAGATGCATCAGGTCAACGTTCATTTTCTTTGCAAACAAGACCAGTTTCAAAGTTAGATCCCGGTATTAAATGCGGTAGTAATAAACCTGTACAAATGGAAGAAATTGTTGAAGATGAATTAGACAAAACCATCGATTCTCAGAAAGTCATCTTGGAGACAATTAGACGTTCTAAGTTTTTGGGCTCATCATTCAACATTGATAAAGAATTGAAACAAGTTAAAAAGGATGCTGAGGTTAAAAGAATGAGGAAAAGTCAAAAAGAGGATCGTGATGTATCGGGAAGAATAGTTTCAGAAACTAATGAACAATATGAAACCCAAGTTTTACCTAAAAATGCAACCGCTTTTGGTGCTTTGAAAGATGATAGTGAGGAAGTAGAGCCTAGAAAAATATCAGACATTCAAGTTCCTCAGTTTACTAGAAAATCTAAATTATTTACAGATTCGAATAAAAGGTTATCAGTCCTTTCAATTTATTCTTCTACTCAGTCATATACTAATTTAGCAAATGTTTTGAAGGAAGGAGGTGTTGACATTGGTGTCAACGAAGGTTCTAATAATGTTGAGGTATCTGAAGAACCAGAATTCCAATTCGAAACAGTGGGAACTGAAATTGAGAACAATAAATATGAAGAGGAGAAAGAAATAGAAAATGAAAATAACCTTTCACAAGGCGCTAATATTAAATTAAATTATGCTGACAGATTTGATACAGCTGGAAATGTTAATGAAGTTAAACTACCAACTTTACCACCCTTAGGAGATGATAAAGTTTCGGATGGTTTGGGTATTTATAGTTCTAAAAGTGGATCAGAAGGAAATGAAAGTAAACCTGTTCCTAGTATAAAAGAAAATAAATCTGAAGAGACATTAAAGGAAAAGAATGTGGAACCAAAGCCACCATTGAATGATGTCGTTCCAAAAACAAGGGATACTAAGAAAACGAATGTAGTACAAAATAATAATGCTAAGCATTCTTCAGATAAACCAAGAAGCACATCTTTTTTCAGAAAAATATCTAAAGGTTTAACAGTCCAAAATGATACAACTGGTTATGACGTTAAGTTGTTTTCTAATGTGTCTGTAACCCAACTATACAACGGTTTATTCAATTTATTAAAAGGTTGGAAAGATTATGGATTAAAAGAAATTAAAAGTAATAAAGAAGCTTTTTCTATTAGTGTTCGTTTATCCAGTGATAATATATTATCATTGAGGTCAACATTTGTAGATATGGTTGTTTTTTCAGAAGGTAAGCATAGTGTAATTGGATTTAGAAAGAAATCTGGGTCTAGTAAAACATTGAAAAGATTAACATCTGAAGTTGAAAAAGTACTAAGGAAAGAAGGTGTTTTAGCCAAATAGTTTTGCATGTAATATTGAGTTTTAACTTGTATTTAAAAATATCATTCATTAAGGTATTTTGATATAGTTTTATTTAACTGAATCAAATTTGTTAAGTAGTGTATTATAGATAGTATTTAATTAATAGAAGGACATTATTTAACGTAATATTATTATTTTTTTTATATGTTATATTTAGAATTTTTTTCCTATATTTATATTTTGCACTTTAAAAGTAATATATAGCAGTTTTACAAAATGGTTAATAGGGAAAGCTCTAAGTTTTAAAACAAAACACTTAATCAGTGAGATACTAAACCATTAGTGAATATATTTCTATTACATAAGTAATATAATGTATAAGGTACATTATTGCATATAATGTAAATTTTCTTATTAGCAATAAAATAAGCTAACTTCTTTTATATTTGTAATTAGTTAAATGTGAATTAAAGTTATTATTTGTAATAGATAATATTATGTTATAATATTATTAGAAGTTATACAATCAAGCTTAGAGTATTTTTATATAACTGTTATTTTTTACATAGGTTTCCTTTAAATAATCAATGTAGGTGGAGGTTTACATATATAAAACCTACAGCCCTTACAAACATCTAGAATATTATTTTAGTAATGTCGCAATTGTATATTATATATATAAAAATATATCAATGACAAAAGGTATTTGATGAAATGTGATTTATGTAAAAATTGTTTTTCAACCACGGTGTTTTTAGCTGATTGGTCTTGATGGTTGTTTATTTATGGCCAAGATTATCCATGTAGTTGGTAGTTTTAGAGAATATTTTTTTAGATTCATATGATTGTTGTTTCTTTACAGAATCTTGCATATTGTTAGATTTATTATTTATTTCTAAGAACATTATTATTTAGTATATTTTGATCCGGTGTATCAAAATACAAAATATACATACGGAAATATGGTACTTATGATAAGTATCAATTAAGATTTTATCAGACTTTATATACAATGTTTAGATATTCTTGACACGTTAGAAGTAAGTATTTTCGTATTAGAAACATTTCTTTACCACTTATTTATAATGATATTATATAGTTTTCTCCCTTATTAATATTGAAGTAATGAGTACGACTTTACCTCAGCTCATAATTCTAACAATATTTATTTATTGAAAAAAATTTAGTTATGTCAAGATTTATTATTTAATTGTTTCTCATATTATTAGCCTTAACATATTTTTAAAAGATTTTGATATTTCTAGCCTTTTCTTTATGGATATTTTTACTATTTACTTTGGTTTATGATTTTTACTTTGAAACATTTTTGAAAAGAATTTGCATAACGTTAACTAATACTTGGACTTAAATTTTGTTGTCATTTACATTTTTTTTACTTTATTTTTAAACTTAATCTTTATTGTGACTTTAGGCTTTGTATTAACTTAATATTATCGTTAATTCTAGTGACAGAGAAATATTTGTGACACTTCTGAAATAATCGGTTCTATATAATTCTGTTTATTATATGGTGTTTGTATAAATTGAAATGGTAAAGTTTAAAAGTTTGTTATACTTAACTGTTTTAAATGAAGGTTAATTTGGCTTATGTTATCTTTTAGAGTTTTTTTTTATTAGATAAATAGTCTATTTTAGTTATAATGTTGTCAAAAGAGTAAACTAATTGATAAACAATGTTTTGTATTTTGAAGATTATATTATTATTATACCTTATTGTTATTGAGCTATTTGTGATGGCTCTTATAATGTTTATCAATGTTTTGTCTGATATTTCTCTTTGATGATATTTCTGAATTTATTATCCTATGTAATGTTATTTTTATATTATCTTCTGCAAATTTAAGTAGCCTTTAGTTTTATTAGATTGAAGTTACTTCTAATTTATAACCCTTTTTAATATATATCGAGAATTTTTTATTTTATTGTATTTTTTTACATAGATTCATTTATTTAGGAAGCCCATGACTGGTTTTACATATTATATAAGAAGGTTTAATTCTCTTCTATTTATTAGTGAATATATAACTATTCTAAAGTTATATTTTTTATTTTTTTCTCAATTATTGATGGATAAAGATTAATTTTTGTTTATGTGTTTTGAATTTTTGTTAAAGTTAAATAATTGTTGTAATATAAGGTTACTATTATTTTTTGTTTTAAATATTTAATGCATTTTATTTGTTTAATATTATATTAAGTGATTTAAAATTTCGATAAGTCTTTAAAAATTTATAGTGTCAACAACATATTGAACATTTGATTAAATATGAAAGAGTAGGTTAAATTTGAAAAAAATATAACTACATTAAATCTAATATTCAGTTTTAGTATCTATAGGGTTTTTGTTAAATTTTATAACATTTTTTTGTAATGATTAAAATTTAGTTGGTTTATAGTGGGAGGATAATTGAGAAAAATGAGACCGGTTTTTGAAATTAATGAATGAGCAAGTGACGCTGTATTAATGTAGTTTTATCATATATTAACAAAAATAACACCAATCAATCTAGAATATTTTATAGATTTGAATGGTATACTTTATTGTTAATTATAAGGAACAAAGTTGCACCTCTTTATTATGGTAATCGAAAATATTGATATTTGTTATGTCCATAGAGGCATTGAATATAAATTTTTGCAAGCGAACGGGTTTTGGTAATGTTAAGAAAAATTATTTAACAAGAAATGAATAAATTAGGTGAAATATTATAACTTTAGGTGTAAGTAGTTCAGAAGATACATTGTTATCTTCTGAGTCCCTATTTCAGGTAATTATCAACATTACTTAGCTATTAATAGACACCAATCAACATATATTTATTTTGTATTTTTTCTAAGAATTCTATATGGGATACTACAATTATATTGTAGGCAATATTGGTGTCTATGAAAAGCTTGAAACCTCTTGTCATTAGATAATTATATAATTGTTCTATTCTAAATTTTTATCCTTTATTCCTAATCTATGTTCTTATCTTTTTATTTACTGTAAACTATTTTGTTTCATATTTCGAAAGTGAAAAGTAGTTTTTAAACGTTTTAGTTGCTATACCCTTTTGGGTTAATGAAATTATAGGCATCGTCGTCCCTAACGAAATTATATACAAATAATAACAAAATATTGATCTAATGATGGATATTAAAGAAGATTCAATGTTAAAGAAATCTTCTGTTTGATACTTATTGGACTATTGGATAACTCTTCATTAATATACTAGGTTTGTATCGTCAATCATCAATTATGAGTGTTGTTCAAGGTACCGTTTACTACAAAGATAAAGCAATTGTATTTGTTAAAGACGTTGATAATAATAAGTTTCACTTAAAACCATTGGTTGAACTATTAGAAACTATGCAAGGGAATGGTGACGATGAAGCAGGTAGAGTCTTGAATTTGGTTACCTCTCAAGGTGAAATGATGGAAAATGGAGAAACTTGGATCAGTGGTGATATAGCTGAGGAAGTCTTTAAAAGAGGAGGAATTCATCAAGAAGTTGCTAAAGTATTTACTAATTACAATGGTAGCAATAATGTTGAGGGTAGTGTTGATATCAGTGGTAATGATGTTAAGCTGAGGTTTGCCAAAGAAGCATCTTTGCCATCTAGTGAAAAGGAGAAGTTGAAATTAGAAAGCTTTTTACAAAGGGTATTGACACCAAATGGAGAAGATGATATGTTAGGTAAAGTTGAGTTCTCAAAGGTTGTTGGAGAGTTAGATTGTGAGTATCCTGGAGTCAAGTTGAATTTTAATGTTAAGGTTGATGAACATGGAAATACGCCATTGCATTGGGTGGCTTCTGTAGCTAACGTTGAACTAGTTCGTGATTTGATTGCACATGGTGCCGATGTACTAGTTGGTGACAATCAAGGTGAATCACCATTAGTGAAAGCTGTGAAATGTGTTAACAACTATGAACATGGTACGTTTGAGAAAATGTTAGTGTATTTGTATCCGTGCATGTTGGTTATGGATCATCACCAGCGTAGTATTTTACATCACATATCAGCATTATCAGGGCAATCTGGATATAGTATTGTCAGCAGTTACTATTTGGATGTCCTTATGGGTTGGGTTGTGAATGGAGATAAAGGGAAGATGAAGAACCTTGATTTGAAGTGGTTGATTGAGAACATGTTGAACCGTAAGGATGATAAAGGGGATACATGTGTAAATATCGCAGCAAGATTAGGTAGTGTACAGATGGTTGATACTTTGATGGAGTATGGAGCGGATACGATGATGGCTAATAACGCTGGATTGAGAGCATATGATTTCTCAGTTTATCAAGGTAATTTAAAAAATTCAAGCGGTGGTGGTGGTGTTAGTAATAATGATGCTATTAGTGGTGGTAGAAATTCTGTTAGTGGATTTAATGCTACCAATGATGAGACCTGTAGTAATCAGAGTGGTAACATTTTAAATGAGATCCAAAACTTAATCGGCAACTTGTCACAAGAGCATGAGGTTGAAACAGAGAAGAATCAGAAAAAAGTTCAAGATCTGTATCAAGAGTTGGATATGAAAAGACAAAAATTAGCGGAAGCGAGGGAATCGCTAGCGAAGGCGAGACAAGTAGCAGATGAAACAAGCTTGTTGCAAGAACAATTGAACAATATCAGAAGTGAGATCGAAGTCGTTGATGGTAGAACAGGGGCTGTAAGTAGTGAAATTTTAATTAATGAAGTTTCAAAAGGAATTGAAAAGGATAAAATATATGAACATAAAGAGGTAAATATAGAAGATAGTAAACTAGGTATAAAGGAGATGAGAGAGCGTATTGAAGCATATAAGAAGGACGAAGAGGAGCTAGAGGATACGTTGGAAAGCATAAAGCGAAAACAGACAGATTTAGAAAGCAAGTTTAGAAGAGTCTTGTCTCTGTGTTTAAAAATTGACGAGCATAAAGTTGATGCTATGCTTGATGGATTGTTGCAGGCCATTTCCTCCGAGGATCCACAAGATGTCGATACTGACGAAATGCAACATTTTTTGAAAAAGCACGCACGTATCTAATTACACCACATCATCTCCCGCTCATATGTTTGCCCTACCCACTCCACAAACCCACACTTGGGCTTGACAAAATTAAACTCTTCCAATGATGTGTCTATTTGGAACGCATTCGTTTGTTGATGAACTATGGGGAGGTTAGTATAGTTTTTTTAGTTTGTAAACAAGATCAATACATACCCAAACTCTGACTTGTAGAGGAGTTAGACCACACTTTTTGGCTATAGCATCCCGTTCTTTTGAATTTAAAGACTGCTTCTTCTCAAACACTCGTTCCAAAAACAAACGTGCTTCCTTTGGTAAAAACTTTTTTCGATGGTCACTCGAGGATTCGTTATAAATCTGTTGTTATTCTTGTTAGTAAATATACAAAAAAGAATTAAAACACAACACATACATTCAATGAGAGTATATCTTTGCAAGCATTCTGTAATGATTCTAAAGTAAGTTCCAAGAATTCAATGTCTTCTTCAGTCATATTCGTGGTGCTTTCATTTGGATGTTTGCCATAGATGTTATTTAATGCATCATTTATATACTTTTTTAGAATGGACTGGGATGTATCACATATAGATTAATTAAAACATATATCAAACTGTTCTAATAGTATCTTTTTATTACAGTAGTATCTTTTTATTCCAGTACTATATTCTTATCCTAGTACTATATAATTATTTTTTGATTAAAATCCACTTCATATTATCCCAGAACTATATTCTTATTCTAGTACTATATACTTAACTCAGTATTATATGCTTATCCTAGTACTATATACTTATCCCAGCACTATATTCTTATTCTAGTACTATATACTTATTCCAGTACTATATATTTATCCCAGCTCTATATAATTATTTTTTAATTAAAATCCACTTCATATTATCCTAGTGCTATATTCTCATTCTAGTACTATATATTTATCCAAGCTCTATATGCTTATCCTAGTACTATATACTTATTTTAGTAGTATATGCTTATCCTAGTACTATATACTTATCCCAGCACTATATTCTTATTTTAGTAGTATATTCTTATCCTAGTACTATATACTTATCCTAGTACTATATACTTATCTCAGTATTATATATTTATTTCTTACTTAAAATCCACTTCATATTATCCTAGTACCATATACTTACTCCAGTACCATATACTTACTCTAGTACTATATACTTACTCCACTACCATATACTTACTCCACTACTATATATTACTCTTTACTTTAAATCACACTTACAAATATCTATTCTCACTCTATTATATCATTCTTTACATAACAGAACAATCTTTTGCTCCAAATCCATACATTGCCTTCTCAACCTCCTTTCGAACCTTTACCCAGTCCTCTCGACGTTGCACAAACTCATATATCTCTTCTTGACTAAATATTCCACCAAACATACCAACCTCTCCTATCATCTTTCCCAGATCCTTCGAATCCTTTCCTGATACAATAAATATCTGTCCCACACTTTTAAGTCCTCCAAATAGCGGCTCCAATCGCCTTTGTCGAAGTTCACTACTAACAAACTCAAAGTAATAGTTCAAATCACTGATTAAATAAACTGCTCCATCCGTACTAATTACACTGTTTTTGATCATCTCAACTACCTCTCGAAATAATCGTTCTCCTATCTCTTGCTGGAAAACTTCAAGTGTTCCTTTGTCCGTAGCTCCTTTTAACAACCTACAATGCTTTCGAATCACCTTCACTACTTCTTGAGACCCACAACTTTCACTGATCTCCCCTCCAATTCCATTTGCTTGAATGTAATCCCTCTGCTCTTCATCCAATAAAATCCTCCTTACTTCCTTCATTATATTTCCTAGACCAATATTTAATCCTTCCCCAACAAAATCATCAACCATTAACTCAAGATTCTTCTTGCAATGAACTGTACTATTTAGAAAGTCCTCTTCTTGTTTTACAAAACTCTTATCTCGTATCTCTTTTTTGTATAATATACTTACCATTTGAAGGACAAGATCTCCGATACTAATTAGCTGCAAAAATTCCAAAAGAGGATTTATTTTATTATTTAAATCAGATTTAGAATAAGAAATATCATTAGGATCATACTCATTATAGTTGCGAAATAGTTCCAACGCTACTTTAAACGCTGGTTTTAAATGCTTTACACCTACCGCTTCGACAACAACTCTAAAGACTTTCTGAGAATTATTACTGAGAGACGCATTAACAACTTCAATATCATGAAAAACATACATATCTTCAATTGATTCTTTACCTTCTTGAATAATCTTAACACACAGGTCCAAATCGACTAAAGAGTTCATATTAACTAATTTACTGCTTAAAACGTTAAGGTTATATTGAAATTTTAGCTTTTCCTCTGCTTTTTGCTTATCACTACTATTGATTTTAAACATCTTATTAAAAGTTCTCAATAAATCATGCTTTTCTTCAATTACCTCTTTAGTCTCTTGCTCTTCATTTTTTAGAACATTAATAATATTTTCACTTTCCAACTTTTCTTTCTTATTTCTGTTATCAACACTACCACTAATCATATTATCAAACCTTGAATGCAAATAATTGGGGATAAATTCAAAATACAATAAAACCTTGTCCATAATGTAAAGATTTAAAAACTCTAGAACTAATTTCCTAAATTCTTCACCTCCATTAACAGATGTCTTAATGTCATCAACCAAATACTTCTTTATATTTTGGTAAATTACAGGTAAATTTTTTAATCTACTTTCCTTAACAGTAATTAAAGATGAGATTAACTCAACAACACGTTGCATTAAATTTTCTGCAAACGTTAAAACTATAGTATATTTATCTTCAAAAACAGTATCAATAATTTCAATTTTATCATTGAAATATTTTTGGATTATACTTAATTGTTTCTCCAACTGAGATAAATTTAGATCTACCCCTATTTCTGGAGTTTCTGCATTTATTTCAACTTCAACCAAGCTATTTTCAATATTCTCATTACCTTCTATAACTTCATCAGTAAATATCTTTTCATCAATTGAAACATCAGCTTCAATATCGTATTTTGATCTAATAAACTCTAAAGCTGTGCTATTTTCTTTTAAAATTAAAAGAACTCTAATAAATTTTCCAACGTTTACAAAATTTCCTTCATTGTAAGATATCTCAGCTTCCTTTAAAGCACTATTTACAAATATATCTTTCAATATAGTCAATTGACTTTTAATATTGGAATATTCCACGAAACAACTACTATTACTCTCATTATAAAGAAATAAATTCTGAATAATTTTACCTTGAATCAATGGATCTTGTTCAAACTCATTTACAAACAAACCTGACATATTACCATGTAGTAATTTAACACAATAGATGTTAAAACAATTAAAATATGACCTATATACATTCTTACTTTCATCTTTGGTAAATTCCTTAATTGTATCAAAAATTGTATCACTTCTAAGATCTGACTCAGAACTGCGTTCTTCAGTTTTAAGACTTTTATTAGAATCACCAACTGTAGATGCATCTTGAGCTTTTAAACCCATTAAAACCAATTTACTACTCCAATATAACTGATCATTTTTACCTGATAAAGTTTTGTTATAAAGGTCTTTATTCAATCTTTGAAAATTAAGATAATCAGTAGTATTCAAACAACTGGCAATTTTATTAACAATAGTTTCAACTTTTAGTAGTCCTTCCATTATTATGGAACCCTTTAACTTCGTCTTCTCTTACTAATCTTTTGAATGTAAGTATCTTATCTGTACATTTTAAAATATACTTTTAAATCAATTTTTTAATATTTTATATCTTTTAAAAGATAGAAAAACGAAGCCTTTACAATAACTTGTTGAAACTGCCTGTGAAAAAAGGAGACTAATGAAACTTCAACAACTTTTAAATTTAATTGGGTATAAAATGTTCTGTTTGATGTCTAAACTTGTTTTAATAATCACTCATCTTCATATGGTAACATTTAGCGTCTAATCTGCTACATACCATATCCAATACTAGTAATTATAGCTGTTATCAAAAATAATAGTGATTCAAATGACATGGAAATATTTGTAGAATTGTTTGGTACGCTAATAAAGACCAATAGTATTAATCTTTCTAATTTACAATTAATCTGTAATTAATTTAAAACCATTTTCAGTCCAAAACCGACCAGCGGAAAGACAAATCACCTTTCAGTACTCACTGATAGTACAGGAAATACTGATTAATCATTATGATGAGATGTTAAGCTTATAGATGGAATATATATGTAAGAATATGGGATTTTTCTTTCTTTTCTCTTAATCAGGTACCGAATTATTTTCAAAAATTCTTGAAGAACTCATCCTTGTTAGCTCAGTTGGTAGAGCGTTCGGCTTTTAAACAATTCCAAGTTTAAACCAAGGATACCGAAATGTCAGGGGTTCGAGCCCCCTATGAGGAGTTCTTTATTTTTTAATAATGTTGAAGAACATTATACCTTTTTTTGTTAGTAATGACTTATACAAGTATTATAAACATACCTGTAAAAACATTTTATTAATATATACAAGCTTTGGTATTCATTAGCAATATTGAAACTACTAGATATATATAAAAACAATAATAATTACTAATTTTAGAAAATTTAGATTTATGTTAAATATATTTAAATAACTGTTAATTTAAACATTAAAAAAGAACAAATACATAACTATTTACTTATTCCCCACTTACGTATGTAATTTTTATATAATATATAAAATTGAAGTTTTGGTCAATTATTAATGTTTATTTTATCACTTAATTATTAATATTATTACTTTCCTTTATACCTTTAACTAAACATTAACTTTTCAAACAAAAATATAAACAAATCTTTTATTATTCAAAACTGTTGAAAATCTGTTAGAACGATAGCATTAACATCTTAATAGAGAAATAATATTTTAAATATAACCAGTTGTATATGCACAGAATCCTAATTGCCTAAATTAAAATAATTGTCATAACAATAATAATCACAGTTTAAGAACATTACTTACTTGAAACCATAAAATTAAGATCCTCTATATAAAATTTAATTATTATTAAACGTAAAAAAATTCTGAATCATAATACAATTAGTTACAACAAGAATATACAAAATGAATTACCAATTTCCTAGATAACTTAGGATATTTTTTAAAATATTTAACGTATAAATACCGAAATATTTTAGTACACATTAAATAAAAACAGTTTATCTATAATAAAAATTTCTTAATTAGCAGAATATAACAGACAAGAATGCAACAAGGTTAAATACAAGAGTAATAAAACAATAATTGATGTAAAACTGCTGTAACTTTAACCTGAACACTTAAGGATAAAGTTTATGTCACTATTGCTGCTCTTAGCACAAGGTCAATATATAGATTTCTCTAATATATAAAATTATATGTAATATAGACTACTATGTTACAGGACGGAGAGCGAGTTACACTCACTGACCTCAATAATACGTTAACATGTCTATTTAACGTATATCTACTCCCAGTAAAGCTTGAAGCTCTTACAATTCCGACAAAAACAACAAAGTATTAAAATAAAACAAGGTAGATATTTAAGAAATTAATTTAATATAGTTACTATTGTTAAGCAATAGTAAAAGATCATGTTTTAGTTTAGTTTTCTAGTAACAATATTAAATATATAAGGTCAATGTCACAGTTTCAAAAATATCTATGTAAATTGTAAATGACTTGGAAGAAAACAGAAATGAGACGAGTACAAATCACTTTGATGTAACTAATTTGAATAGATAGGTGTCTACAATATCTACAACAAGTTTTTTAAAAATATAACAGTCTCTCCCAATAAACTACTAAAAAAGTCAAAATGCTTCCAACCAGAGTCGAACTGATGATCTCCACATTACTAGTGTGGCGCCTTACCAACTTGGCCATAGAAGCTTATCTCTTAAAAAAATAAAGTCAAAAACGTATAATTTCTGCGACGATCACTATGTTGATTTTCTAACTTGATATATTGACAACCTTAATAAATATGGAATATTTTAACATTTTTCAGTTCGATCTTAACATCATTGAACAAAAAATATAACATATACAATTTAAATCAATCAAATGTAAGTTGTATTTTATAATTCAACTTTAATTTTTACAAAGTACTATTGGAGCCTATGTTAATGTTTACCTATTTTCGCTAGCTTCGTATGCTTATCTATACAATAATTAGCCAAAATATTAATCAACCAAAGTGGATGAAAGTGATATCATACATTACAACAAAAATTTAATCAATAAATTGGAAAAGTACAAAAAATGGTGCTTTTAGTTACATTATTTTTGGCAAATAATTAATTAATATTAAATTAATTATCTTTATGAAGTTGAAGTGTGAAAATATAAATATCTTGATTGAAGGAACCTATCGAGAGACAGTTGATGTTTTGAATATAAAAATATGAGCTGAAAAGCTAGAATTATCAATTAATAAACACCAAAGAAACAACAACTAAATTTCTAGGATTGTTTGGTTTTAAAGTAAAGGCGTTTTAAGATGTTTCTCGCTTTAGAAAATATGTACTCCAAAGAACAATTTTTTGATAACCACGAAATTAATCGGGCTTTTGATAAAAGTTTTATTCTTTTTTTATTTCCAAGTGATCCTCTAGCAAAAGTTTTTCGTCTTAAAACTCAATAATTTTGAAGTTAAGAATTATTATGAAAGCAACCCATATATAACAATTATCATGACTTCATACCTGAATTTAAATATTATAATTTAAACATTATAATTTAACTATCCCTGTTTGTGAATCACATCCAATACCTTTAAAAATCAACCTAGATCTACAATGTTCATCAAGATCTGTTAACTATTTCAATTATAATAATCCTACAATTTAATCAAGGCACTTCCTAGTTTTTATCAATTTTTAGTTGTATCAAAAAATAGTAAACATTTTAAAATAGATGTGAAATTCAATGATTGCCTAATTTTTTAATAAACTTCATTGATTGATTGAAAGTGAAGAATTGGCTGATTTCTATTTCGGATAATAAATTTGAAAATTAGTGACAATTACGTTGATCTAGATAAATGTGAACAATTGAAAAAAAATCGACGATGACTTCTAAATACTGTCTAATGGAGGCAATAGAAAATAAAAAATCAAACTTCAAAAACTGGGAAGCTACCTGTATTTGTAGCTTCGATTTCTTTTACTTATTAGTGACAGAATAAAAAAGCTTCAAAATTGTCTAGGATTAAGTGTTTCTTTAGAAAAAGCATATGATTTAAAAATTAATTTTTGAAATGAGACAGAAAAATACCTCGTAATTAGGACAATACTTATTCTGCTATTATGAAAGGAAGATCTAGAAGTTTCATTTTCTATTGACATCGATATACCTTTTCGAACTAAAAAGAGAGAACTTTTTATAGCGTGATTCCAAAAACAAGTTTAAAAAATTATAAGCTAATGGAAGGAAATACTAGATAATTATACCTATCTATTAATCCATTCACGAATATTCTAAAAACTCAAAGAATTATCATTTTTGGACCAGGTCTGACATAAGTTTTATTCTAATTACCTTTTTCTATTGGCAACTAAAAGTAACACAGTAAAACTAGAGCTGCAGAAGAATAACTATATTTAAACCATTATAAAACAGGAAGCATTGACCAATGTAACTATATGAAGCTTTTTAATCAAATGATCAAGTAATTTATTGGCTATTAAAGCCAATTCTGCACACGGAAAGAAATAGGCATCTAAATTTTTATATTCTACTTGATTTAAATTGGATATATCATTCTAAATTTATAATAAAATAAATAGGATATTAATAATTGGCATCAATTGAGCTTTTAAAGGTTTCAAATGGCTTCTTTATCAATATTCTACTATGATAAAAGTGAAAAAATTTCTACTTTAAAATTTGAAATCTAAACCGAACATTAAAACAATTTTGATGCTTAAAAAAGGGCAAAGTCAACCTCATATATCAAACAGAAAAAGACCTCGATACAGGATTGGAACAAGGAAAGCCTATATATTATGATAATGAGTGAGAGTTTGGATGCTATTGATGTTATACCTTTAACGTTTCCTCCAGAGGTTCTCTCTAGAATTTCTCCAGAATTGTCATTACAAAGGCATTTATCATTATCTTTAAGACCATCATTGAAGGGCTTACAAGAGTTTAGAGAAGTAAATATCGAGAACAATTTGATATCTAGGTATAGTAATGACAACATACCAATTAATGACAAGGACAACACTGTGATTGGGTCCAATATATTGAAATGTGGAAGGACTATAGTAATGACTTCGATAACCGCGGGAATAATTGAAAGTGATGTTCAAGATTCACTGATTGATTATGGTGAAAGAGAATTAATTGAAATGTGTGGTGAGCGTGATACCATTTCAAAGTATTCGACTGTTTATCCAGTTGTAGAAGTTGAAAGAGGCCGTGGTGGAGCTCCTCCAAGTGATGAAGAGATGAATGTATCTCAAAAATTACATGATTGCTTATTACAATCAGGTATACTTTCGAAGGACAATTTAAAGATTAAATGTGGGATACGAACAATTGATTCAGAAGGAACAGTTTCAATAAAATACCCTGAAGATAACGACAATGATATTTTGGAAGAATTGAATTCAAAAAGACATTGGTCATTTATATTATATGCAAAGATTGATGTATTTAGTAGAACAGGACCAATATTTGATATGTGTTGGAATTCGTTGATATACGCATTGAAGAACACTAGACTGCCAAAAGTTTTCATTGATGATAGAGCTATGAGATTAAAAAAAATGGTAAGGTCAAGAGGCCGTAGTGCTGCTGTTAAAGAGACTTATAACATGTTATGCCATGAGACAGAGAATGAACCATTACAATTGAATGATGAAATGATATCATATGCATCAAATTATGGTGTAGTTGCTGTGGAAGATGAAGAAGAAGGAGACGAGAAGACAAAAGTTTTAATTACTGATATCGACGAAGAGAGTGAAGAGAGCAGTGTCCAGAGCACGATGTGCATAATATCTGGTGAAGGAAGGTTGAAGAGTGTTGAAATTATTGGAGGAGGGAGTACAGTAGGAATTGAAGAGATCAAAAATGCGATTGCAATTTCACAGATTAGAAGTAAAGATTTGAAAGAAGTCTGGGACAAGAAATAAATCAGTAGTAGTTATAGACAAATTGGAATTAGAATAGGATGACGATATGTTTATATAAATATTGAGAAATCCTGTTTAGCGCACAAGTGCGAAACTAGATCAACATTAAAAATAATTGTCATGCAGAGTAACGATGGTTGCCATGGCTAAAAGCAGCGCTATGGGGGGAGGGGGCAGAGCAAGCTCCGATGGACAAGACCTGAATTCTATAGCCAAGTGATGCTTGATAATGGACGATGATATTGGGTGGAGGAGTTTTTGCATGTATTTATTTTTTATCTAGAATGCGATATAGGATAAGAGTTTGTCGTTGAAATGTTGAATAGTATATGAATATTAGAATATGTATATACTTGCTAGAAATATTTACAATATAGCTATTACTTTCTTTTTCTTAGATCTGAATCTTGAGCAGAGGTAGCAGTTGAGGCAGCGGAAGCAGAAGAAGAGTCCTTCTTTTCGGCAGCAGAAGCTCTCTTCTTGGCGCCAGAACGTTTGTAAACTTCAATGTAGAAAGCGCAGAACAAGAATAAGTAAGAGGTGATGATTGAGGCACCGGACAAAGCAGCGGTGGTTGAACCTACACATTCACCACACATAGGCAAAACAGTGATGTATTCTTGAGCTATTTTTTGGTATGCGATGAAGTAGATGAAAGCAACGTCCAAGATGAATTGAATGATTTGGAATCTTGTAACCCATTCTTTCCACCAGACTCTGATACCTCTTGCGGCTAAGAAATAATACCAGTACATTAGACAGTGGACGGCCAAATTCAAAGTGATTGGTACCCATGAGACGATGGTGGCACCTACGATTTGGGTGTAGCACAATAAGGCGGTTGCACCGTGGTGGTAAGTGTGTAAGAAAGTCAAGTTTTTCTTCTTCAAAACCAAAAAGAAAGTGTCTATGAATTCATAATATTTGACCAAATAGTTCAAATAGTATAAGGTTACCATTGGTTGGGTCCAACTTCCGTAGTTGCAAATGGCGTAGAAGATACCATTTCTGTAGATGATTGGGAATAGTTGTTCTACCATCAGGATCAAAAGGGTGAAAGAGGCAAAAGTCAAAAAAAGGTTATGCAATTGGAAGATGTAGTTGAAAGAGACGGGGTTTTGTCTTTTTTGCATAACTTTGCTACCACCCAGGATGATGACATAGTATAGGGCGATGGCGATCAGAGCAGAGTTCAATTCACTTAGTGGTAAGCCTTTGCCTTGTTCGAAGGTGAATTGTGAAGGGATGAATTTGCCGTTTGATACCCAAGTGGCGATACGGTCAAAGTGGTCCCATAGGTAGATGTTGAAGAAGGGTCTATCTACAGTTGGGACGAAGTTCCAACTGTTTGAGTTGAAGATGTCTGTGGATGAGGCAGCGAAGGAAGCTGCAGTTGCGGTGGCAGAATCGACCAGCGTATCGTTAGCACTCATGGTAGGTGGGAGTGAGAGTGAGAGTGAGTGTATGGGTGGGTGATGAGAGTACAAGAGGTTGGAACCAGGAATGAAAGGGATGACAAGAGATGGGGAAGAGTGGGTCCTTTTTATATAAGATATAAAATGGGATGGAGTTTGTTGGTGTTGGTGTTGTTGGAAGATTGGGATTGAGAGGTGAAGTGATAGCAAAGGGAGGGTGGGCATGGGCATTCCGATTTGTCCGTGGAAGCGTCGATGGGGAGGTAGAGGTAGAGGTAGAGCCTGAGCGAAAGCAAAGCACAGCATAGCATAGCAAAGACACCAAAACCAAAACCAAAACGTTACAGCAACAGCAACAGCAACTCGCCTTGACGTGTCTGGTCTCCGTGTGTCTCTCCTGCCCTTGCCCAGCGAAGGCGACGGGACCAGCGGACGGGAGCAAGAGGGACAGACCAGACACAAGTGTACACGCACCACAGGGCCTGAAAACCCATGTCCCGCCACACGGCGAGAACCGCACCGGTAGCAATCCCCGACACGTCAGGTGGAATCTGTTGGGTGTGGTCGTGGGCAGCGATGAGGTGGTGTGTTAGTGTTAGTGTTAGTGTTAGTGTCTGGGCTCTTTGTGTCTCTGTTGGTGTACCTACTGAGAGAAGAGGTCATCGGGACAGGACTCAATCCAGAGTGAACTCAACTCAACTCTACTCAACTGGAACCATCCATCCAAACTACTTAAAATGGTGTCACTCGAACTCACAACGGTGTGATGCTCTGCTCTGCTCTTCTCTTAACCGCATTGCGTCCGATGGTCTGGTCTTGTTCAACACTTTTAAACATATATGCCTCATCCATTGCCCAGTCCAACTTCAACTTCAACTTCAACTTCAACTTCAACTTCAACTTCAACTTCAACTTCAATCTCTGATCCAACCTGATCCGATCTAAACATCTTCAAGTGATTACTTCGCCATATCTGTATCTGTATCTCTTTCTGTATCACGTGCAACGCACGTGATAATTACTTGTCCCGTTTAGGGCAAAGATCTCAGCCCGCAGAATAAGAAAAACGCTCTCGCTCTCGCCCTCGCTCCATTACCCGATCGGGAAAAATATTAAATCTGCTTTTTGATCTCTCTCTCTCTCTCTGATCGCACACCTAAATTCAAATGGCTGGGTGATACATACAAAACTTATCACACATCACATCTCTTTACGTATCAAATCTCTTCACCCATCGCATCTCTTCTTTTCTATTAGTATATATACATACATATATATACACACATGTATATTATCTCACTGGTATCTTCCCATCTCCAATCCTCCCAACCCCAATCCCCCATACAAAATGAAAAGACCCTGCCCAGTCACTGATACCCCAGTCAAAAAGAGAAAGTACACTCTGCCTATCACCCCAGACCAGTCCCCCGTCAAACAAAAACTATCCTTCGACCAAAGCTTATACTCAAGAACAAAAGCCGTCCTACAGAGATCAACCGCCATCAACACCACCTCCCAAGGCTCCCTAGTCACAAGACAGTCCCACCACTCAACTCTCATCGAATTCCTCGACAATGCTATACAATCAGGAAATAGCGATTCCTTATACATCACCGGCCCTCCAGGCACAGGGAAAACAGCTCAAGTGCAAGCAATAATAAGAGATAACTTCCAACCAATTCCAATCCCAAACTTCGACCAATCCAACACCACCACCACTTCAAAACTATCTCCTAAAAAAAATAACATCTCCTTATCAAACTTATCCTACTACACCCTGCCAAACGGTACTGTCAAGAAAGTCGCAACCGTGGTCATCAATTGTATCGCGCTCAATGAAGAAAGCTCGATTTTTAACAAAATTTACAACTCTTTCAACTCCCATTTACCAAGCTCAATCGTATCAACCATGTCCCATCTACAAGACTTCTTCAAACTGTACTCCCACGATACTTCATTCCTCGTGGTGCTTGACGAAATTGATAAACTGGCTTCAAATAATTCAATCTCGGATGTCACCGCTACTAAGAAAATCTTCGAATTGTTCCTATTGGCAAAAGTCCCAGATTTGAATTTCATCCTCATAGGCATCGCCAACAGTTTAGATATGAAGGATAGACTCTTGGCCCGTCTCAATTTAAGAAAAGATTTATTACCACGCACTCTATTGTTTAAACCATACTCTGCTGAAGAAATGTTCGAAATCATCTCCGATCGTTTGTCAAAGATTAAATATTATGAAAACGAAGAACCTATATTCAATCCAATGGCAATCAAATTCGCTGCTAAAAAATGTTCTGGTAACGCAGGTGATTTGAGAAAATTATTCGACGTGCTAAGAAACAGTATAGAGGTTTTACAATTAGAAATGATAGCAACAAATGGTGGTTTGCTTTCAAGCAGAAATTTAAACAAATCTTCTTCAAATCAAATCAAAAAAGTTGGCCTACAGCACGTTGCAAAAGTATTCTCTTCAATCATGAATGCCTCTGCAACCAAATCACGTGTCAATAAATTAAATTTACAACAGAAAATCGTCCTATGTTCATTGGTCCACAGAGAAAAATCATCCATCTTTCAAGCTCATTGTTCAGTCGATGAGGCTTACGACTATTATTCAACTTTACTGAAAAAAAAAGATACTCTTACTCCTTTGAAAAGAGATGAATTCATGGAGAGTTGCAACGCCTTGGAGACATGCGGTGTAGCCTCTATCTTCTCAACTAGAGCTCAAGGGAAGACAAGACATAAAATGAAAGCAATAAAATCAACAATAGACAATAAAGAACTTAATATAGAGATAGAGAAAATTGATCTATTGAAACCTTTCATGGTAAATTGAACTGCAAAAAAAGATAACAAAAAAAAATATTCATCCAGTACAATTACCACCACCCCTCATTCTAATTTAGCATTACCACCAAATCTTAATATATAATATAGTTTATAGATCATCATAACTAATATAATCATGCATCTTTTAATTGCTGTCACCTTGCAAGACTTCCCACTTAAAAATAGCTTAAGCACGTACCTGAGTCTGGAAAAAAATTGGTGAAAAAAAAAAATGGTTATAAGAATAGAATCAAAAAAGGACACACTTTTACAGTTAAAGGTATTTTGATTTGGTTCAAAAGGTTTGAAGTTTGAAACGGTTAAGATTGAATAGAGTAACATTTTCAAGCATTACAGTTCCAATTGAATTTTTGAATTATTTTGGTTCTGTCTTATTTATTTACTGGATCATTTTTTTAGGGAAGAGGAAGGTGAACGTTTTAAAATATTTGCTATGCCACGTAGGCTTTATAATACTTTGGCAACATACACTCATATAGTGATATTATGTTTTTGTTGGTACATAATATCATCATTTGGTTCGCAAGTAACTAAAAAAATATTGACATTGTGCCCTTTACCTTTATTTTTGGGTGAGTTCCAATTTATATATACTGCTTTATTGGCAGTAATCGTATGTTTTATAGCAAACAAGTTTCCAAGATTTTATAGTATATTTCCTGAAGGTACTTTCCCAAAATATTCAAATAATTTCTCAAATGGTGACCATCAATCATCGATAATTACAAAACCTTCAAAACACGTATTCAAAACTGTTTTACCCTTAGGTTTATTCCAATTCGTTGGTAAATTCTTTGGACATAAGGCAACTTCGTTGGTACCGGTATCAACTGTTGCAAGTATTAAAACTCTTTCACCTGTTTTCATCTTATTGATCCAAAAAGCTATAGGTATAAGCACCCTTCAATTGAGCTCAGGTATCTTTGGCAGTTTAGCCTCTTTGATTGTCGGTGTTTGGATCATTGTCGGTGAAGATAGTAATTCCAAAAATTCTGCATCAAAGGTAAGGGATTTCTCGTTATTTGGTATTGTTTGCGCTGTCATTTCAATGTTCATATTCGTATTCCAAAATTTATATGGTAAAAAAGTTTTTACTTATAGATCAGATCCAACTACTATTTTACCAAAAGTTCATAGCACAGATTCCATAAAAGAAAACTCCCCATTTCCAAATCATACACCAGTGAAAGAAACAAAATATGATAAGCTAACATTAATGATTTATATATCTACTGTGGGATTCCTTCTATCATTTGGCTGGTTCTTACTATTCGAATTGCCAATTGTTTTAGCATATTTATCAGGTGATAAGACTACAGTTATAAAAGATATACCTTGGCAATTGCTTTTACTAAATGGTACATTCCATTTCATGCAAGCAATGATAACTTTCCATTTACTTGGTGAATTATCAACTTTAACTTACTCAATTGCAAATTTAATGAAAAGAATTGCCATCATTTCAGTAAGTTGGATATTTACTGGAAGGCAAATAACATTAAACCAAATCTTTGGTCTACTATTGAATGCATTTGGATTATTTCTCTATGAAAGATTAACATCTAATGGCAAGAAATTGATTCATAATAAATGACTTTTTAAATATCAGGAATGTAAGAATTAAAAAATCAGGAATTCTTTTAATAGTTTCCTCCCGATAACCTCATTCCGAATTATTAATTATTAGCATGCAATATATATATCTAGATTAATATAAATATATATATAAGAATTTGTTGGTACACAATTGTTCTGTGTACGTCATATTGTCCCCACTTCTATGCAGTAAGTATAAATACCATCACTATTTTGATCCCCATTTATACAATTTACCTCGATTATCTCCAGCGAATAGTTGAATATTTATTTCATTTCCAACTTCTCTTTTCAATTTCAAATCATTTAATTGGAATTTTAATGAAGTAATTGGATCCTGATTTTTAGATTTCAAGGATTTAACCAATAGAACATCCCATTGACTTAAAGAAGATAATTCCAATATAAACATATCAATACTCCCATCATTATATCCAATGGCAAATGCCTCCTTTTCTTTCCAGTAAGCATGTCTCAAATTACCTAAACTAATAGAAGAAAAGTCAAAAAATGCTATTGATGTTATCTTAGATCCCTTAAACAACCTTTCACAATACAACATACCATTCAAATTATATATTGCCACATTGTTATCCTCATTAACTGTAATTATATTCCCGTCTACTTGAGAAACTGCTATTTGGGATACGTGATCAGCCAGTTTACGAATAATTTGGAAATTAGATAAATCCCATAAATATACTACTCCTGAGTAGTCCAAGGACACCAGAACTTGGTATTCATTGTATATCTTCATTTCTTTAATACCAAATAAATGCCCGTGCATTGATCCTAGGGAATCGTATTCAAATGTTGAACTATTATTCAATTCTTTCGATTTTATTTTCCAAATTTTAATCATTCCATTCTTATCGCCTGTAACCATGATATTTGCTTCACCAAATTCCACAGATATAACAATTGTATTATCAAATTTGATCAACCGTTTTAATTTTCTTACTTCGATACCAAATTTTTCAAACTCAATTTCAAAAAATTGACGTGAATTAATAACTAAATTACACTTCAAATTCACAGCATCATTGCTTGAATCTGCCTTATAAGTAGTATTATCTGTGAAGAAAATCAAATCAATTGATTTCTTCGATAATTGTTCGAGTTCTATGCAATAAGGATCATCACATATATTTTTGATGCAATTTTTAATAGATTGATATTTCAACACATTTCTTCTAGGATGTGGTTCAGAAAACAACTGTAATGGTGTTTGTCCAAAATTATGAATAATAGCCGTAATAGCTCTTCTCTCATTTTCATCATTTATGTTTTCCAAATCAACAGCTCCAGGATAACTAAGATTATTAAAAACATTCAAAGAATCAACAGATTTTTCTCCCTTTTGCTTATAACCAAATATCAAATCAATCCACTCATGCAAGTGTTCGGACACATATTCAGTTTCCAATGCTTCTCTATTTTTGGCGATATATATAAGTGGATCACCATTTGCCCATAATGGCAATTTAACATTACTAACGGTATTTCCATTTTGATCTTTGCCAAAATCATAATGGTTTGTATTAATTAGAAATTCTGGTAAAAAGAAAAACTCAGGAATTAGTTCTCTAACATCCGTTGTACTTTCAACTGCAGAAGACTTCCATGCTCTTGGTATAGATGAAAACAATCTGTCAGCATGGCCGAATCTTCCATCTTGTAAAAGTAAAAATGAATCCACAAATGGTTTTAATCTTATTAGATATGATGAAACGATCATAGCCGATGAATAATGCGTACCATAATGAAAGGGAGGAGTTGGTTGTTCATCAAACTGACAAAGTGATTCATATCTTTCCTTAAATTGTTCTGCCCTCTTGGTGGTTTGACCGCCCATTGGTTTGGATAGATCTCTAAATGTTTTCGGATTAGCTAAATCCAAAAATTCACTTTCTTGGTCTGCTATAATCCAAGGAAAAACAGGATACTGTGTCAAATCATTAAAAGTACGACCTGCTAACGTATTTAATATCATTAGATAACAGAAATTGGATATTTCACCATTCTGCCACAATTTTGTAGCTTCGTATTCATCAAAATTAGAAGAAGAAGATAAAGCATTAAGAAATTTAGTTTTAAGGCTTGCCTTTGAAATACCATTCATCAGAGATATGCCGTGGCTTCTTGAGTTCAGTTCTACTAATGTACAATCCAATAAGGGGTCAATATTTGAGTTATTCGAGACCTTCGACAATTGAAGATACACATTCTCTCTTATTGATTTAGTATTAAAGGAAAATAAAAAGTTTGAACCTCTACTAAATAAAACTTCCATTGCAATATCTCTCAATAAAAAAGGTCTTTTAGTGACATGTGTTATCTGTGTCAAATCCCAGTTGAAAACCTTGTGTTCCACGTTGGAGAATCTAGACTTTGATATATCTCCACCAATTAATGTCATATTAGTATCTCTTAAATGCAGTGGAACATCTGATAAATTAACTACTTTTTTACCATCTTTAGAAAAATAATAGTTATCAACAAAATACAGGTAATTTTCTCCAAGTATCAAAACTCCCTCTTTTATGTCTAAACCAACAATGCGGCTACAGTTCCAAATTTTCTTGATTAAATCGTTTTCTTTCAAAAGTTTTAATACTTTTCTGTTTTCATCCGAATTATCAGCATCTGATAGACCAGAGAGATCTAAATCTGACATTAAATCATATGATAACATGCTACTAGCTCCTATACCTTTCTTAGAATTGTTAAGCTGTTCATCTGGTACTGATGAATCATCCTTTATACTACTCTCTCCTATACACTTTCTCAATTGTGAAGGCAACAGCTTTCTTCTAGATCTTTCGAAGTCTTCAACAGGCTGCACAGTCCATTCAAGTGATATATTTTGATTCAATTGCAGGGAGAGAATTTGATTATTTTGAAAAGTTAGATATTCGTATTCATTATCAAAAATCAAATTTTCCTCTTCAATATCTGTAATAAAATTGGAAAATTGTTTGTTTCCAAGTTTATATACTTTGTTGCTGATCTCATAATTGTCATTTCTAAATAGTCCATGAATCTTTTCAATTTTACTATCATCTCTATCCATACGCAACTGTTTCAATTCTTCAATACTTATTTCATCGAATGAGTTGAACTTCCCTATACTCATTCCGTTCTCTAACCGTTTTGTTATATAATTTATCAGCTTATCCCTTTGATCCAAATTTACTATATGTCTTTTACTTTTTTCAATTAAAGCTAATGTCTCATTTGAATTTGATGTTTCCAAAGATTCAATCAAACTTGACAATTCAATTTTCCCTTGTATATTCATCACTTCTGATATGTATTTCTGATTTGACTTATTGTAAATTAAAATATTTCTTAAACAGGCTAACATAGCTTCACCAGAGGTAGAACAACTTGACTCTGAGATTAAAAATAACATCAATATCCAGGTCATATCCTTATCAAAGACACTGTTATTTGATTTGAAAAGGATATGCGCATTTTTAACAATTGCATTTAATAAGTCCTGAGTTGATTTTTCATCGAACCTGAAATTCTCAACAAATAAAAGATGAACTAATCTAAGCGTTATAAGGTTAAAAATATTCAATAAGTTTGCCTTTGATACATTCTTAATGATATCATGATCACTTATCTCAATCGCCTTGATACTTTCCATTAGGACAGAAAATGTTGAAAGGTAAAATGAAAGTGGAAGCTCTACAGTTGCAAATTTATCCATAGAATAATTGTATATAGATAATAAATTTGAAACCATATATGGATATGACCTGAATTTAAAGGCTAACTCAGTTTTTAAGCCTGATAGATCTGAAGTTATGACTGGTAGTATTTCCTTTACAAACAAAAACTGAATATAAATATATTGGTCTTCAGAGAAAATAATGAAAGAATTGGATGAATCATCACTTTCGGTAATAGAATTAATGTATTTCCCGAATTCATTTGTATTCAAATACTTTGCTTGATATATTATATTATCGGCTAGAAATTGTTTAATTATTAAAGCAGATTCCAAATAAATCGAACCATTTTGATGCTTCGTTAGAGTGACTAGTAAATCCAACAAACATGTTAATAGTTTATTTTTCCTAGTATCAAAGACAGAACTATTCTTTTTATTTGATGACATAACACTTAGCTTATTCATAAAGGAAATAATAAATGTATTAAGATCAATTTGAAAACCACTCCTAATGTCATTAATCACAGACCATTCCAGAAGACATACCGACAAATTAAGAAGATATTTATTAATCACTATGTTCTCATTCAACAATTCGATCTTATCAAAATTTTCACATTGAATGCTACCAGTTGTATAGTCAAATTCCCCCAATGAATATTTGTACAACATGTATACTATTTCTTCATAATCTGCTACATTAGCACCCTTCAAAATATCGAGCAATAAATTCATACCAGAATTATCAAGAAATTTTTGGTAACCATTTGTATTAATAGAAAATATTTTTAAAAGAATATTTAACAAAATTAGAGGACTTTTTTTTACCGTTACAATTTCATCTATAGCCATTAGAAGAAATTTAATGGACAATGACTCATTAAAGACTTGAAGGGTATCCATCCTATTATTGTCCAGAGTTTCTAGAATTAGGGTATCAATTGCTGTTAATAAAACATTGCAATTAGAATAATTTCCACACTTTAACTCATAATATGAGTAATTAAATAACCATTGAACATTCTGCTTTGTGAAATCGTTTTTTAATAAGGTGACATACACATTGACTAAGTCATAATTTAGTTCTGAAACAATATCATTGGAAATCATATTTACTGTCAGGTAGTGCTGATAATTGCAAAATTTTTGAATTATATTTGATCTCATTAGTACTCTTGAATTGAATCGCTTATATTTTGAAGTTTCCAATAAATTTGAAATTTGAAAAAATAAAAACCTAATAATTTCTATTTCTGATGGTAACTGTTCATTGTCTTCTACATCCAAATACCATAAATTTATATTTAACACTAAATTTTCGTAAGACCTCTGATCTTTGATAATGGATTTAGTAATATCTGATAACTCCCATCCGGAGTACTCTAGAAATAAATTTAGGAATTGAATTGGCAATGCTTTTTTATGCTTGTAGATTACTTTATTTGTCAAAATGTGACTTAAGAGTTGATATCCAAATTTCGATTCAAACCAAACTCTTAGTTGATAGTTGCTCCAAAGTTGAACCATGTGGAATACATATTCATACAACTTATTATAATCATCACATACCTCTAGTTTCGATAAGACAAATCTGAAGCTGTTAAAAGTTTCAAAAATGTCAGACAATGTTGAACTCTTATAGTAGTAAACATTTCCTTTGATTAGAATTGTACTGTTTTCAATCGAATCATGCTCTTTATTTTCAAGGAAAAGAAAATTATTGTGATCGACGGAATTCAATTCAATGTATGGATTGAAATCGATTAATAATGCATCGGATTTTAAATTTCTGATCTTTGATATTCCTTCTGTAAGCGATATTATTTCTCTTGCCGTTATGCTTTGGAATATCTGTTGTAAAAAAGAATCACCAAATGCCCTTCTTATACCTAAAATTTCATGACCTGTATTCTCCTTTGTTATTTTATAATTGCTTCCCACATGGTATAGAACTTTCACTTCTAATTCAGAAAGAACAGCATTTAACAATTGGAATCTGTATAGTCTAAATGAACATATCATCGATCCTAATTCAATTACACTTAAGCTCAATATGAAATTTTCAAATAACGAGACCGTATTAACATATTGACCATTGACAAACAGTGCAATATCATTGCTATTTACAGTAAGTGTAATGCAATAGAAAACTAATGGCTTGAACTCAAAATTCTGGAACATTCCAATTATATATTCATCGTTAGATAAACATAATTGACCATCTGTAACCTCAAGAAATAATGAACGACCTATAGTCATAATTCTATTTGAGGTGATATCATTCAACTCTAGGTAGATCTGGAATGTTAAATCATTTTCAATTTTTGTTTTTAAACTTTTCAATTTATAAGATTTATAATAATTTTCGAATTGAAGATAACTCTGAGATAATTGATCATGGGATTGCTTGGCCAACTCATTTAAAATCTCTGGAATGAAATGGTTTTCTTCAAAGTTTTTATACAAATTCAATAAATCAGTTGGCGTACAATCAATGGAATAAATAACCAACAATATTTTTTTCCATAAAGTTAAAATAGTTAAATCTTTATCATTTTCCAATAAAGTATCCAATAGAGATTCCTTTAAAGACTTAGCCCAAGATGCAAATTTCTGTTTATTGAATAGAGAAATATTTGATAAAGAAATTATAATTTGCAAAGCAATGGAATATTGTAAGCTATTAAATTTTTCATCACCTTTTACTATAAATTCCAGCCATTGTTGAATATTTGAATCATTTATAATAAAATTATCATCAATGTTAGAAAGACTGAAAGTTGTAGTCAACTCCCAATCGACATAACTTTCAATATCTTTAATTAATTCTGATGTTTTCACAATTTTAGTTTCAAAATTTTCAATTAGATCATTCCAAATGATATTTAACTCCTTTTGCTGGTGATCTTCCTCATCATCTTGTCCAATTTGATCAATATTAATAATGCTAGATAAAAATCCACCGATTTCCATTGAATCAGTCACCATAACACCATTCCATATATAATAACCAGTCCTCTATTAACCACTTCTTTTTAAACCTAGAACACAAATTTTATATTTATTTATTTATAGTTTTTAGCTTGTTTATTATTTTTTATATTTTGCCTCCTCTTGATGGTATTTATAATTAGAAAAGAAACAAATGCAACTAGTGTCTCTTGGAATAAAAACAAAAACAATAACAATCTAAACCTCTATGATGGCTACTTGGCCTTGTTGACATGAGTAGTTCAATCCCAAGTCTATCTCCAAGTTTATTTTATATTGTAGTTGTTAATATAGCCAAAAACTCAACTCGAATTTGAAATTCCCTTTATGATTTTTGAAATCCGTATAAGCGCCACTGCCGAGGTCACGTGATACGCACTATAAGATTAATATTGAAAAAAGTACCAGATACGCAATGCAGTATATAAAGGAAAGAAGATGATTTTAGTAAGAGTATGTATTATAGAAACTATTCTAAATATCGAGACAGTTAGTGGGTGGTTCAATTAAGCAATGCAGAGTGGAACTATTGTTGTATTTGATACTTTTCTCTCTGTTTTCTTTGTACTTCTTCTCTTAATAATTGTGAAGTTTCCGGATCCAGTCTTTCAACAACATAGGGGAATATAATTAACAAAATCATTGTAATTACACCTGCAGTTTTCCAACGAGAACTCAATATGTTTCCTATGATACCTGTTGATAGGATACCTTCGTTACGTTCTTGGTAGTATAATCTATAAGGAGCTTTGTTGAAATAAGTGACTTCTAAATAAGGGTCCATTGATAATTCTTCTAGTTTATCGGGGAATATAATATCTTTGTCTGGGAAATATTCTCTCCCTACGAAATTAGAATAAGCTTTGACTGTATGGTTGTTAGCTTCATCATCCCAAGAGGTATATGTAAGTAATATTCTTACTGGTTTTAAATTATAATCCAACGAAGTTGAATAAATAACGAAATCTGTAGTGACATTGTTACCTCTGTTTAAAGGTAAGTTATTAAAAGTGAAGAGACCATCGATGGAATTGACCTTTGTTGATTGCGAGAATGGTTTATTTGTATAATTACCAATTTGATAAATTCGAAAGTCTACCCTTGAAATATCATCAATAGTTAAATTTTTTGGATGTAAAGAATATTTACCAGTGAAAGATACAACATTACATATCACTAGCTGAGTGTAATACAACAAACACAAAATCAACAACTTCATTATTGATATTATGATATACTATGCTACAAATGTTACATTTCAAATCACTAAAGGACCTTAATTCAGTAGCACTTCGATCTTACTTTTATAATAATCATCATTCTTAACTATGTGAATTGGGTTCGTATGGGTTAATACGCTTGCGGAAGAACCATTACCATAACCATATTGGCAAGAAAAGATCACGTGTTACCCGGAATACACACCAACTATTTGAATATTTTCGTATTATGGGAACTTTTATCAGTATAAAAAGGATGAGATGCATCAAGTTAGTTTATCAACACTTTAATGATACTTTTTGTATTAAATTGTGTTTTTTAGTTTGTGTTTTTATTTAGTAGTTTTTAAATACACCGTACATTCCAAGGACGAGTATTATTGTAGTGGAATAGCGACATCCTAGGCATATTCTTCTCTACAACTCTGTTCGAGAACAACAGATCTTTGATAATAAGTTACCTTTACAAGAGAAATTTTGTTTTCTAAGTTATTGTAATTGTACATCTCAGACGGATCTCACATCTACATCTGCTTATACACCTGCTTTTCCCTTAATCAGCGACAGCTATCTTGGCATATATATGTGTACATATACACCTAACGTTGGTCTTGATGAGTTGTATGCACCTGACCTATGCGTATGCGTAATTTAATGTTCTTAACTATGAAGAACGATGGCTTAACTTGAGACGGAGAGGATCAAACAAAATTCGAGAACCAGATATTGGGAAGT
Organism: Vanderwaltozyma polyspora DSM 70294; assembly: GCF_000150035.1. Classification (NCBI taxonomy): domain Eukaryota; kingdom Fungi; phylum Ascomycota; class Saccharomycetes; order Saccharomycetales; family Saccharomycetaceae; genus Vanderwaltozyma; species Vanderwaltozyma polyspora. The sequence continues at coordinate 127,125 of NW_001834689.1, forward strand.
GGGAAGTGACTGTTCATATACACGTACACCCTTACATCCACAACACAACACACCTATACACCACATCATGAATATTCTACTCTCTTACTTCACTGTAATCCATTTATTTTAGGTCTGCTAAACTTGCAATAACTTGACCGAACCTTGAAAAATTAAAACCGATTCTGTCCAGTTTCCAATTTGTACTGACTTTGTACAGAAAATGGAACTTACGAACCCAACTTTACAAATAAACACAACCAACCAAACGCACACAACCAAGCAAACAAACTCCATCTCATCGAAAAGTTTCAATCCAATCCAATCTAATTCAAACCATTTCAACTTCAACTACTATTGCAATAATTGCCCAACTTGTAATACTAACAGCAAAACTAACCTTGACGTTAACGTTATCGTTAACATTAACGATGCAATGCAATAATAATCGATATACTGTAGGTACATTCAACTTTTGAAGTGAATTGAAGTGTTGTTGGCGATAGTTGTTGTAAGAAACTAAGATGTAGTAACATGTAGAATTCTAATATTATCTATCTGTTCTACGACTACTATCTATAGCAATTCTATCTTGATATATATCAAATTTTTGATATTGCTTCAAAAGGGTCTGTGATGATGGTATATTAAACTTAGTACGTCTTGATGTCTTATTTGTATATTAGTTTCTATATCTTCTTGTTGGTATTTGTTATTTATAAGTAACCTACATAACCAATACTAATATCAAGATGGCTCAAGCTCGTGACTCTTCCCAAGTCTTTGGTGTTGCTAGAATCTTTGCTTCTTTCAACGATACTTTCGTTCATGTTACCGATTTATCTGGTAAGGAAACCATTGCCAGAGTTACTGGTGGTATGAAGGTTAAGGCCGACAGAGATGAATCCTCTCCATACGCTGCCATGTTAGCTGCCCAAGATGTTGCTGTTAAGTGTAAGGAAGTCGGTATTACTGCTGTTCACGTCAAAATCAGAGCTACTGGTGGTACCAGATCCAAGACCCCAGGTCCAGGTGGTCAAGCTGCTTTGAGAGCTTTGGCTAGATCCGGTTTGAGAATTGGTAGAATCGAAGATGTTACCCCAGTTCCATCCGATTCCACCAGAAAGAAGGGTGGTAGAAGAGGTAGAAGATTATAGGTCGAGATATCAATTGCATATCAACACTTATCACTCTACATACACAATCACATACGTATATACATATATACACATATGTATCCTATATATTATTTGTGCATGTTTTTATAAGATCTCTAATACAACACAAGTTTAAAAATTTATAACTTAAGCTTAGCTAGAACCAAGACTATCAATCCAGTTGAACCACAACCATCATAAACAGATTAATTAAAATACAATTCGAATTTATGACATTGTGACATCACATCCATTTGGAACCTTCTCCATTGTGAACTGAAATGATATTCTCTTCATCATCATCTTCACTCTTTACTTTTACATACATGCTAGCGCCAACAACCTAACTGATGAATTACCAAAAATCGAAATTTTTCATCGTCTCGGAAACTAACGAATTTTTTACATCTTAGGCTGATTTGTTACCTCTAATGAATGAAATATACTGAAGGAATGAATAATTGTTCGATCTAGTTCTTTGATTGAATACAAGTAATACTTACTTCTACTATTTAAAACTTACACGTATCCTGTTATAATTTACGTTTTTACGTTTTAAAAAGGTAGTAGTATTTGAATATTTTTTTTTGTTGATGCATTTTTAAGTTCTCTCTAATAACTAGTCTTTGCAAGGTCTATACGTCCAATTCATTTTCATATATTATCTGAATTAGTTTCAGATATTAATCTACTATTGGTATCTTTGATCTGAGGAAGAGAGTTAAGAGGGTCCAACTGGAAAATTACCTTTCTTGATTGCTTTGTTTCTTGGCGAATTTCGAGTGGTTCTCACATACATAGAAAAGAGTACAACACAACAACAGTAAGTGAGCTTATTAGAAAGAGACCATAGTACATATATATATATATGCAATTATAATGGTAAGAATTACTATACCTGCCAATGTTCGTTCTTTGTTTGCAGGTGGTAAACTGAATAAGAAAAGTGGTATTATTGCTGCCGTTTTCACATGTTGTATATTTGCATTAATTTTACTTCCAAGTGGTAACGCAAGTTCTCCTAATGGTGGTTTAAAATACCCTCCTCCTGGTACTAATGGTGTAGGGAGACAAAACGGTTATATACCAAACCACACCATTAAAAATAGCAAAGATTTTTACTATAAGTTATTTGATGCTTTGGCTGCTAGTAAGCCTGTTCGTCCACCAAAGGATGCTAACTTCCGTGATGAAGATAAATGTAATTTGAAAGATATCGCATCTTATTCTTCTAAAGAAGATCATTTATTAACAAGTTATGAATCTTTGTCAAATTGTTACAATTTAACCCAATCTCAATATGACGATCTACACAATTCCCATGAATTATTTACAGAACATGTTGAAAAATCTTTCCAATTATCAAATAGTGCTGCCAAGTCTATGTGGCCTAATGATAAAGGTATTGTAGCTATTGGTGGTGGTAAGTTCTCTGTTTATATCTTATCAATGATCAAAACTTTGAGAGCTAAAGGTACTCATTTACCGGTTGAAATTTTAATGCCACTTGCCTCTCCAGAGGATAAAGAATTTTGTGATAAATTTTTGCCTCCATTAAATGCTAAGTGTGTTTATTTCAAAGACGTATTGCCAAAGGAATTTACTGGTAAATATCCTATTAAAATTAGTCGTTTCCAATATAAGGTATTTTCAATTCTTTTCTCAAGTTTCAGAAATGTAATGTATATCGATTCTGATAATCTAGCATTGAAGTCTTTAGATAAAGTATTCGATACTGTTGCTTACCGTGAAAATGGTTTGATTCTATGGCCAGATATCTGGAGACGTGTCACTGCTCCAATTTACTATTCTGTTGCAGGTGTTCCTTACAACTTAGAAAAGAGAGTTCGTAACATGGTCGATGATTTATCTCCAGTTTCTCGTTATGATAATGTTGAAAACCCAGGTAATGACTATAGAACAAGAAAAGTTCCATTCCACGATTTCGAAGGTACTCTTCCTGATTTAACCACTGAGTCTGGTCAATTGGTCGTTGATAAAGTTAGACACTTCAAGACTTTATTATTGGCAACTTACTATAATTTCTACGGTCCTGATTGGTACTATAGAATTTTCAGTCAAGGTGGTGCTGGTGAAGGTGACAAAGAAACTTTCATTGCTGCCGCACACAAATTTGGTTTGCCATACTACCAAGTTAAGACTAACTTGAAATTCGATGGGTACAATGATGCGAAAGAGGGTTTCAGAGGTATTGGTTTATACCAACATGATTTTGACCAAGATTACAAACAATATCAAGCAGCTAAATCTTATGTCTCCCGTAATTATGCCAAGCTATCTCAATACGATCCAGAATACTCTTCTGAGAAAAGCTTTGAAAAAGAATTGATGAAGCCATCTAATGGTAAGGATATCGATGCCATGTTTGTTCACGTCAGTTTCTATAAATTTGATCCATTTGTTTTAGCTAAGGAAAAAAGATATATGAGGGACGGTAAGCATTTCAGAGGATTCGGTAGATTCGAATTATTAAAAGGTTGGGATCTAGAATTAGATACATTCACATTATTCAGAGATACTTTCTGTTCAGATAACGTTATTGAATTTTCATACTATAAACCAAAAATGAGTCAACCAGAATGGAAAGATATGTGTAATTACTTAAGTAGTCGTGTGGCATTCTTAGAAGAAACCCACGAAGAAGCTGTCAAACCAAAAGACAAAAAGAAAGATTAATGAATTCCATTGAACGTTTTATTAAATATTGTTATCCGTAATCCTAGTATAAATTAATTTGTTAACTCTATGTATTTTATAATTTAATTTTTAGGAATAAATCATTTCATAATTTTAAAAACTCAACCAAAATACACCGATAACAATTAACTTAATGAAACCCCATCATTACCAGTTCCTGACATTCGATAATACTGGAACCAATTTATTATACCTAACGACGGTTCTTTTGTTGCCATACTGTGAGATATTAAATTTATCGTCATAATGAAAAATTAAGAAGGTTCGAATATCTGGTAGATAAAAGGAGGAAATAATATTTAGTAATATTATCTTTGTAGCTATATATATACATGATCGTAGTTGTAATTTAAGTTTCAGGAAGTGGATTAGGATCTAGTGTGATTTTAAAACTGCTTATTGCTTCCTTTTAAAAATTTATTTATTTCTTTGCGTAGAAATAATTGATACATTCTTTATTACAGGTAGGGATAATAATGTCTACTGAAAGAACCACTTATTCGTCAAATTTATTGACGGCTAAAGAGCCTTTTGAGTCTACAGAGGCTATTAGAATTAGACTTTCTCAAGCCAAACTGATAAATAAGAATTTTTACTTGTTATTAAAAGATATTGCTGATTTGAAACAGAATTATGTTCAACAGTTACGCAAGATTGTTGCCCAAAATGATAACCTGGACCAATTGTTGAAGAAGCAAATGATAGAGAACCAAGTTCTAACTAGAGAGGAATTGGCAAACTTTAGCTTCAACTCCGTTGGTGAGTTGAATCAATTGTGGGATACTTTACTTGGTGAATTGAAGTCAGATATGAATGCTACTACACAATTTCAACTAATGTTGCAACATGATATTGTTTCGAATTTGAAAAATGCTACTGAATCTGATGGCAGATGGAGTGAAAGTAGAAAGCTACATTCTAGATTGACCCAAGTTGCTTCAAAAATTGATTATTACAAGCAACATGGCGAACGCGGTTCAAAGGTTGATGAGGTAAACACTCAATGGAGTACAGAAGCTCCATATTTATTCGAACTTTTTGAAAACATTGATCATGATCGTTTAGCAACAATTAGAGATAGTTTGCTAAAGTTCCAGACTGGATACAGTGATTATTTATTGTCATCTACAAGACAGTGTGAATCTGATATGAATACAATCTTATCATTTAGACCAGAATCCGAAATTGAAAGATTTGCCAGAGATGCTGCAAATTACAACTTTCAATTGGTTAGTGCGCCACAACAGCAAGATGCATCAACCCCAAATAATGTTAATAACAACGAAAAAAAGGAAAAAAGAAAGAGTACCTTGGGAAATATTGGCCAACGTTTTACTTCATCTTCTACTGTTTTGCATCATGATTTAATGAACAACGAGTTTTCAGACTCAAATAACAATGCCTCTTTGAAATCTAAGAAAAGTCCAGGGCGTTTAAGATCCAAGGTTGGATCTATATTCAGTCGTAATAAATTGAAGTCAAAAAAATCTCAAACATTCAGCAACAAACAGTATGACACAATTTCAGAAAGTAGCCACCCAGAAACTGGAAGTAAAGCTTCCATCTCGCGCCAATCCACAGGCCAATCACAGCCACATCCACCATTCCCTCAAGCTCAAGCATATCCACAATCACAACCACAATCACAGCCTAATTCAAGCCGTACTGTCAGCACAGCTACTGGTTATGAAACTGTTCAACAAAATAGTAGTTATATGCAAGGCGGCTCTTCTCCAACATCTCCAAATATGCGTGGTGGTATGTACCAACCTAATGAGCCAAATTATGTATCAAATATGAACAATATGCCAGAGGTGTCTCGAAATGAAAACGTGAACACAATGTCCATGTCACAACCACCATTACAAGCGCAATTATCTAAAGCATTGCCACCTCAACCAAACTCTCCTCCAAAACAGATTCCTGCCCCTGTAAATTCTTCAGCAAGTTCTCCAGCAGTTGAAACTGATGCTAGATCATTCCATATTCAAGCTCCTGTAGCACCTCCATCTAGGAAGCAAACGAGACAAATACCAAATCCTTCTGGTACTCCACTTAATGGCATAGCTGAAGAGCAAACCCAAGCTCCAATGACTCAACCTACTGATCGTCCAGTTTCTGTTTTACTTTCCCAGAATACATCTGGTATGAGAACCTTAGATCCTCAATCAACGGGTACATCTACTTTAATGAGTGGTCAATCTTTATTTCAGCATATGGGTTCTACAAATACTTCATTTGGTTTGAATGCCAGTGTTGCTGAAGTTATTAATGCCACCTTTAAGGACGGTGTCTTAAGTGATTCACATTTGATTGGTGAAATTGCACTAAATTATGTAAAAGATCCAAACTCATCCACCGGTTTACCAATCGGATTAAACTTAAGAATCGATAATGGGAAGTCATTTGATAAAGTTATTTTGAACAATGCCTTCATGGAACAAGTTTCCCCAGAAGAATTTAAGGTCAACCCACAATTCATTGATTCCAGAACATTGGGTGCGATTAAGTATTCTGTAAAGCATCCAAATGCCCCAATAGTGGTTCATCCTGTATGGAAGTTTGAACCCCACCAAGCTAGTGTGGTTTTAACTGTAAAACTTTCACCAACTTTACCAGAAAGTGTACAACGTTTAGTATTACATGATTTTGCAGTATATGTTGCGATTGATGGAGCTGAAACAACCAATGCCTTATCCAAACCACAAGGTTCCTTTAGCAAAGAACGTAAGAGAATTACATGGAAGTTTTCAGAACCATTGGTGTTAGATAAGAATGGTTCAGAAAGATTGATTGCTAGATTTGTAACAAGTGGACTTGCCCATGAAACTGAAAAGGGTGTCATTGCCAAATTCAGTATTCAAGGTTCCGATACTGAATTGGCTACTTCCAACGTTCCAATAGCTTTACATTCTCAAGAATCAAGTGAAGAAGATCCATTTGGAGGTTCTTGGAAATTAATACAAACTAATAAGACTTTGACCGCAGGTAATTATTTTGGATTATCTGGTTAATATATGATGTTAGATCATTGATCTGTAATTGCCTAAAAGTTTTGATTTAGAGACGATCAAGTGATGAATAAATGTTTTCTGTAAAAAAAGATTAAAATTGAATATATTTGATGAATTATTGCCGTAATTCGTACATCTAAATATTGTAGTATATAATATATAAGTATATATATATAGTGTAACGATAAAATAATATTTCCATTGAAATATGTCGAGATGCCATTATAGATGGAGAAGTCTATTAATAATTGTGGAAGTAAAATAAATCTATTTCACGTTGGTCATAATTCATTTTCCCCCATTCTAGGTAGTAAAGGCCAATAAACCCAAGAACTTCCATTTGCTGAGTTTGATGAACCATCTTGATCCAATTGTATTGTAGCGAAGCTATGAGCAGACCAATCTGCAACTAGGGGCTCGAAATCATTTAAATCGAAACTAGTGTTTAATTCTGATGAGCATGCTAAGATAATATCTTCTTGTGAGAAAACTGAAGGAATATTATCATATCTATTTGGGTATGATTCTGGAATATGAACTCTACGGCTATTTTTTAAAAATGGCAGTAATTCTCTAATAAATCTTTTTGTCGTTAGTAATTCATTATAAGTCAAAGCATGCAAAATATCTAAACCATAACGATGATGGGGCTGTTGTTGATGATTATGATGTTGTATATTTGCTGTATTTTCGAACTGGCCTGAGGAGCTATCCTTTAATAAATTTTTCAAAATTATCAAATCTGGATTTGTATTCCAATTTGAAATTGCGTCATGAATTCTATTAGAATTCGAATAAGTATCACTATTATATTCTGCAAGTTTGTCGTCAGATAAACTTGTCAATTCATTTTTCAAACTCCAATCGTCAATCCTTTGGGAGTTTGTAATATGTAAAGAATTTGCGCTATTATTACTCTGAATATTTATACTTAAATTTACATTTTCTATTGGTAATATTGATTCACTTGAGCTTGAGAACGAAGTTGATAAAATTGCAAATTCTTCAGAATGAACTTCCTCAAATGTGAATCTATTTGTGCTTAAATTTTGATTACTACTTGAAATTGGATTCGAATCATAATCGTTATCGTTATCGGTACCACCACTATTACTCTTGACAGTAACAGTATGTATATTCCCAAGACTATTGAAAACCTGCGGGTTATTTAAAACCCTGATATTAGCTAATGAATCCACACGATGATAGTCCAAATCATCCTTTGTAGAGACGTTAACCACTGAGTTAACATCATTATTAGCACTATTACTATAATCCAAAGATTTAGGGGCAGTATAGGTAATAAAATTATTAAATGACATCACAATGTATTACTTGAAAGGAAAGTAAAGGTAACAAATTAAATATCTAAATTATATATAATCATACACCTTCACCAATATTGTAACAAACAAACCCAACAATAAATATATCAAAGGTCAGTAATAAGTCCAATAAATTTAACTATCAGATGTATATATATATATATAGTAACTAAATTTAAAGGTAAAGTTTAAGGTAAGGCTTTCTTCCGATTTCGATTTCGATTTCGAATACGAATAGGAATTCCAAATCGACTTCAAAACTAGCTTAAGTTTAAGGTACAATACATACAGTTCAGGTTAATACTACCCTGTACTCCACCAGTGATATAAATACTGGTAAACCTCGACAGAAAGGTTTATCAGTTATCTAAGAAGTGATAACATTCAACCAACCGCAAAATGGGGTCAGAGTGTTTTGGTGTGTCTCAAATTATTGTTGGGAAGAAGAAATAACGATACATTGCCATATACATACATCAGTCGTTATATACCAAATAAGTATAGCTTTCATTTCTTATTTCAAGGAAAAGAAGTGTGGACAGTTGTTTAACAGAAAAATGAGATGGTTTATTCATAATACACCATTGTTCAACACATATCTTCAATGTAATTAAAGCATTATATGTAGATTTAGATGTATTTTATTGTAGTGTAAAACTAATAGTATTGTATTCTGCATACTATTGGTTTAACATAACGTGTAAGGGTAGTGTGTGACATGCATTATGTTGGTTATTGCTAAGAGCACATGTAAGTATCTATCTAAGTATCTATTTATATATATCTGTAAGTACACAGTTGGTTTATATATAGTAGTATTGAATAAGTGGTTGGACTATGCTTGTTACCAAGTGTACAAGGATCAACTAATCGATACCCAATTGTGCTGTCAGGTGGGTTATCGATACTTGAATGCCTTTAAGAAATTAAGTACTCACTTACGTAAAATTGATTAAATTTCGAAATTAAAACTAGATGGAATGGAACACGAGAAACATCAAAGGTTTTGACATAATTCAGTGGATGGTGATGGGATAGATGAAATAACAAACACATCCGTTTGTCGACCAATTGTAATGATTGAATTGTAGTTGTAGTTACATGTATTTCTCCATCTTTTGTTTATATAAGATGTTTTTTTTTTAACCTTTGTATATTCTTCTTGTTTGGTTTGTATGAGTACATACTGTTCTTCTGAAACAAGGAAACTAAACAAGCCTACTGAAATCTATATTAACCATGTTACGCCAACAAGTTCGTTCATTCCATGCCACTGCTAGAAAGTTAAACTTTGCTAAAATGTCAATTGTGGGACGTATTGGTAGTGAATTCACTCAACACACTTCACAAAATGATGTAAAGTTTGTAAGATATAGCATTGCATCACAACCAAGAAGAGATGGCCAAACCAATTGGTTTAATGTTACTGTTTTCAATGAAGCACAAATGAACTTTTTACAACAATACGTTAGAAAAGGGTATGTTCCACTTCTTTTTTTTTAATACTTCCTCTGTTTACTTATACATAAAACTAATACTAACAAAATTATTTATTTGACAACTTTATAAATAGTGCTTTGGTTTACATTGAAGCTGATGCCTCCAACTACAATTTTGAAAGAGAAGATGGCTCTAAAGGCTACTCATTGAGTCTAGTTCAAAGAGACTTCAACCTATTGAAAAATGGTAAAACAGATGAACCAACTTCTGAATAATTTATTATAAGGGAGCTAGTTTTATCAAATATAAATGAATCTCAATAGTTATAACCACAAGTGTATATAAACACATAAATAAAAAAACATAAATACCTTACATACAATATAATTTTAAAAGAATTTACGGTTTAATTGCTGCAACCATCAAAGAAATATCAAGATTGCTGATGTAGAAGGGACCAATTGCGAATTTCAATCCTAATCGATACAAGAAGAAACATAATGAATGAATGGAATAGGCTTAGAGGCAAGAAAAAAAATATGAATTAAGAACTCTAACTATAGCTATAACTACAACATCCCAACTGCATATGAATGAACCCGACAACCTCCTCCCTCCTACCTATCTCCCCAAAACACTCCCTCCCTCTAACCCTCTCTTAATAACTGCTCTAAAGGAACCCAAATCTGGGACTTAATAGTGAACTTGGTATCCAGAAGTGTCACTCGAGTAGCAACAATTACGTTAAATTAACAAGACGTCCAGAAACAGACAAACTATAACGCTATAGAGGGAGGGAAACCAACCAATTTGTACATACCCATCCATTGGATGATGATGACTCTGACAGCTTCATAACTTTTCATACAGAGAAGAAAAGAGTTAAAGCTGTCACCCATACGGCAACAATTGTATATATTGATTAATACATACATATAAGTCCATTCAACTTCATATACAACAGTTGGGACAGTTGGGAAGTGGTGTCGTACTGGTAGTTTTAGCACTAGTAGGTCATTAATTTCATCAAACCAGTTTACTAAAAATGGTTAGTGCAAAATGTTTTACTGATCCTTTCGAAATCAAATACTATAGTCGCTGTTGTTCTTGTTCTTGTACTTGTTCTTGCTCTTGTTCTTGCTCTTATTCGAATTCTTTTCATTCTAAGGCACGACTTTTCATGGTGATATGTAATTTCGAAAAGGTTGCTTTTCTTTTTAGCTTTCTAATATATATAAGAGATGAGATGCGATGAGATGAGCTGAGATGGCTTTGAATATACGAATTCGGTTAATTTACTTTGGTTATACATCTATAGCATCGACTGGCTGTGACCTTGCATCCATTCAGAATCATGGATAATGCTGTTAAGACTCTAGACTCCGAAAAGGAGTTCAATATTATTCATAAAGATAATATTTCAGTAAGAGAGACCAGATCAGAAAATGATGATGGCTCTTTCAAAGAACATAAGATTAATAAAAGATTTGTATTGTTTAAGATTGATTTATTCGTTTTATCCTTTGTTTGTCTACAATACTGGATCAATTACGTTGATCGTGTTGGTTTCACCAATGCCTATGTCTCAGGTATGAAAGAAGACCTTAATATGACAGGTAATGATATATCAATAACAAATACTTGTTTCACTGTAGGTTACGTCGTTGGTATGCTTCCAAATAATTTAATGCTATTGATTGTGCCTCCAAGGTTATGGCTAAGTTTTTGTACTTTCTCATGGGGTTTATTGACTTTAGGTATGTATAAGGTTACATCCTATCAACAATGTTGTGTAATTAGATTCTTCCAAGCTTTATTTGAAAGTTGTACTTTCTCGGGTACCCATTTGATCTTGGGTTCATGGTATAAAGAAAATGAATTGCCCATCAGAAGTGCCATCTTTACAAGTAGTGGTTTAATTGGTTCCACATTTAGTGGTTTCATGCAAGTAGCTATTCATAAAAGTTTAAATGGTCGTCAAGGTTTACCTGGTTGGAGATGGTTATTCATTATTGATTTCTGCATTACTATCCCAATTGCATTATACGGTTTGATATTCTTCCCTGGTGTTCCTGATAAGTCAAGTATTAATAGTAAATTCTCGATGACAAAAGTAATCTTCACTAAAGAAGAATTACAGTACGCCAGAAGAAGATTACCAGCAAGGGATGAGAGTACTAAATTAGATTGGTCTGTCGTTCCAAGAGTATTGAGAAGATGGCACTGGTGGTTATTTTCATTTGTTTGGGTATTGGGTGGTGAAAATTTAAGTTTTGCTTCAAATGGTCTTTTTGCATTATGGTTAAAAGATAGAAATTATTCCCTATCAAATAGAAATAACTTCCCATCAGGTATTTACGCGGTTGGTATCGTTTCAACTTTTGCAGCTGCCTTTTATTTAAGTAAAATTAAGAGATCAAGACATTGGCATGTCGCTATAGTCATTGCTGTCGTCATGTGCGCTGTGGCGATAATGATTAGAATCGACCCTCTAAATGAAGCTTTGATGTTTACTGCCCAATATCTAGGTGGTGTAGCATACGCTGGTCAAGCAGTATTCTTTGCTTGGGCTAACGTTGTATGTCATGACGATCTGCAAGAGCGTGCAATTGTCTTGGCTTCGATGAATATGTTCTCTGGTGCAGTTAATGCTTGGTGGTCTCTATTATTTTACGCAGCAAATACTGTCCCTCATTTCAGAAAAGGTTGTTATGCATTAATTGCGACCTCAGTAAGTAGTGGTATTGTTTCAATTTTGATTAGAAAATTCCAAATCAGAGAATTGAACCAAAAGAGGCAAATGCCATATGTTGATGCAAACGATATGATTGTAGAAGACCATAACGAAGAAGAGGAAGATGACGATGAAGATCTTGAAAATGTCTTCAGAGATCGTTACACTGAAGAATCAAGCCAAGTGATTTGAATGTTCTGCCTCTTTTTGACACATACTTAATTTTAAGAATGAAACAATAAACAAAATAAATACCAGTATAGATACATATATATTAATAACATTCATGTACGTAGTTGTAAATTACTATGTTGTATTTCAATTTTCGGATCCTTATTAAGTTCGATTTTAACCATTTTGATCTGTCATTATCTTTTCTTAAGTGACATCAGTTTGTCAAAATGACGTCATTTCTATGACGATCAATTTGAACATTGATCATTTCGAATGAATATAAATAATTAAGTGTTTGATTGACAACTATCTATTCAGTTTTTTTTCTTCTCATTTTGGGTTTTAATGTTGGTTCCTTTTGTTAAATAACCAAGTCAATTGATCATATCTGATCGACTTCAACGACTGAGTGAGTGCATTATGGTTACTATAGTGTCAATTAAACTCTAAAGACTTCACGAAATGATAAAGGCCAAATGGTCTTATCAATTCGTGGGAAAGTCTAACTGTTCTAACAAGTCAATGAAAGTTGGGCCATGCTTGCCAGTATTGTTCAAAAGTGGATGAGGCCTGGGATTCTCTAATGAATTTTAAACATTCTTACCAAATAAATTGTTTCTCAAATTGTATTAAAGGTAAGACTACAATTAATAGTTTCCTAAATAATTACAGGGCTCATAACCTTTCGGACAACACCTTGGAATCAACTTACATTTACTAGTTTATCATATATATCAATATATATAATTGCTTTTTACATAGTTAGGTATGTTTTAATGCTATATCTATCGTCTCAGACTTGATCAAAAAAATAATTTCTGAACATCCAACAATTATAGAAATAACTAATAGATCAATTGATAATTGGTAGACCTAGATCGATCTGAATCTCTTGTTATAACTACCAAATTCCATCGTCGCTGGTCTTGAGTTCTTGTTATATCCCGTTCCCTGTTACCCTCATTTTCTTGTGTGTTAAATATCGATTTTTGAATCGAGATCGAAACCTTTTAAAGATATCAAAATTATATCATACGTAATACCTAGAATGATCAAGCAGCTTTAAAGCAAGGTAGACGGGTCAGATAGGATCATTGAGAGTAGATTGGGTTAGTAGACCCATTGGCATATATATATACATTGACTTTCCAATTTTTACACTTCTGATTTCCTGGGTTTAAGGATTATAAAAAATAGCAATACTATATATATTAAAATTTTTTTTTCGAAGTTTAACAACAATGGTTATGAAGCCCAAATCGAATCTAAAGGTTCCTTCTAAACACCAGAGATCGTGGTCTAGTGATCTTACTTCTTTTCTGAATGGTGATCCAGTTTATGGCTACAGCAACACTTTACAAAAGAGATTAAATGTAAAGATTGTTTCTTTGATTACAGGGTTCTTATTATTATTCTATATCTTTTCAAGTTTATTCAGTGGTGGACCACCAGCTTCTACTTCAATTACTATCAAGAAGTCTAATTATCCTGCAGCTAGAGGTGTTTATATCAATGAAATACAAGCTTCAAGTCCACTTATTTATCCACACGTCGATCATGCTAAGGTTCTAAAAGAAATTGGTATTAGAGGTTTGTATATTTTAAGACTTCAAAGCAATGGTGATAATCGTTATGTTATCAAGCCTGATGATAAGCCATTGTCTGACGAAGAAGTTAAAAAAACTACCGACCAAGTTTTATTAGTGAAGAGATCATTTTTAGATCATGGTAAATTGGTTTACCGTAAAGAAAATGGTCCTGAAGTAGTTGTAGTAACTTTAATAGATTTTGAGAAATATGATAGAGCCACTTTAGTCAAGATCATCCAAAATAGGGTCGATTATGCTGAAAGACATAAATATGGTGTTTATATACGTTGGATTCAAGAATTCTTACCAATGTTAGAAGCACAAAATTTACAATCTGGTTACGATTACATTAAGCCATTAGTAGTTCGGGCCGCTATGCATGCATTTCCAAGTGCTAAGCACGTTGTGTTTGTCGACCAAAGAGCTCTGTTCATGGATATGAACATCTCTATTCAAAAACACGTTCTAGATCCAAAGGTTGTCGATATGGCAATCCGTAGAGATATTCCTGTTGTTGCTAATAGTAATATCAAGACTTATCATAACGTAAAGGTTGAAAACGTTAAACTACTAATCCCACAAGGTAAAGATGGTAACTTAGATATGTCATGTTTCGTTACGTCTACTGATAGCTTTGGTAAGAGATTTTTCGAATTCTTAGGTGAACCATTAATTAGAAATTATAACTGGAATACTTTTGAACAAAGTGTGGGACATATATTCCAATGGCATAGTTCCTTTTTAGCAAGAACTGCTATTGTCTATCCAAAATTATTTTCAAGTGTTTACAATCCAGAAATTAAGAATAAAATGGATAATGTATTTGAATACACTGAGGGAGATTTAATAATATCATTTAAAGGCTGTGATCAGAGAGGTTCTTGTGTAAAAGATATTAATGAATATTATGAATTAGTTAAAAAATAGTATTCATCACAAAAGAGAAAAAATAACTATCATTAATATTATAAAATCAATCCATAATTAATTATTACATGCATTATTAAATTTTATTTCAATTTAAAAATAAAATATTACCTATCTTTGTTTTCTTTTATTCTATTGTTTCCACATTGTCACATTTATCTAATAAATTGGGAAAGCATTAATCTAATCATTTTATATTTGTTTTGCCCTTGAATCTATATCCATTTAATTATCTTTTTATTAATCTTAAATAGGCCTAAGAGAAACTCAATTTGAATAGTATATATACCTAGATGAATATAGATATGTATTTTAAAGAATAATTAGATATCTTCAGAGTATATTGATATTCTTCCAAAGATAACTCAGTCTGATTAACTGTCGTTTCCAGTAGCAACGCTCTAAAAACTTCAACATGGAAAATTAAGAAATCAAATTGAAATATTAAATGATAAATGATTTATAAAGAACTGATGGTTTATTAAACGAATAGAGCTAATAACGGATATCGGTGGCAAAGAGTATCTCCATTGCGTTCTAATAGGAAGTTAAAGGTGTTTTCGTAATGTCTAATCAGCAAATAGCTCAAGAATTGACAACCAATTTAAGAAATGTCAAGATTCAACTAGATACAGTTTCTCAACAGTTAATGCATTTAGAAACCCAAGAGAAATTGGCTGAAGTTACAACAAAGGAATTAGAGTCATATCCAAACGATCAGATATGGAAAGCATGTGGGAAAGCATTTGTGCTTCAAGATAAATCTAAATATGTCACTGATTTGAAAGAAGATGTTGGCACCTTAAAAGAACAAAAGAAGGCATTAAATATAAAGAGAGACTATTTGGATACTACACTTGAGAAGACAGTTGATGGTTTGAAGGCAATAATGACCCAGAAATAATTTCAATAAATAAAATAACATATAGAACTAAAAAATTTAATAAAATACTTTCAATTTTATAGACGTATATTTAATATATCTAATGAAAATAGAAATAAATAATGGATACATTTAACATTTACTAAAATTAACACCAAAAGGATGAAAAGTGGACTCTCTTGAAAGTACCATATAAAATGGAATTCTGGGAAATTAAAGAGTACCTAATATTATGGATTCAATAAGTGCTACAACTAGTAAATATTAGTAATTGATAATTGGATAAGAACGAAATGAAAATTGAAACTATGTTACATCATTAATCTATTAAGATGATTTCGATGAAATTATTTTAATTAAATCTAAGTTAACTTAATTGAAGATATATTCTTGGAAATAATGAAGGCAGATGAGAATTGACCTCTTAAACAGCACTGTAACCTCCTCTTTCAGCGGCATTAGGAGCACTACCTAAAACTTTTGATACAACTTCTCTAACGAATGCAGGTAAAGAAGTGAAGAATTGTTTTGCACGTTCAACAAAGTCATGACGGAAGTCATCGATACTTCCACCTCTTGTTTGGGTGTATGAGGTAACGACTAAATATACAACAGTGAAAAAGATAGCATAAATAAATAACCAAGTGAACCATGATAAACCACTAGATTCTTCAACATCACCATCCTCAAGTTCGCTGCTATCCTTTTTACAACCAGAAGGACCTTTAATAATGATGGAAATGTCATTGTTAGCCCAAATACTTGAAGTAATTTCATCTTCATTTGAATTTTTGTCACAGAAGTATCTAATATTTGCAGCGACCATGTTTTGTCCCCAACTGATACCAGTATATCTTAAAACCAATGCATTGCTTTCTTCAGTAGCTGTGAAACTAGCCATATCGGTAGCTTCAATTCTTTTAATTACAAAAGGGTCTTTATTGAATACAGGTAGGTCGACCATTACGATACCACAAATATCATCAGATTTATCGCAACCATCATAAATATCATCAGCAGGATGTTCTTCACAAGGGTTAACATACCATTTTTCAGTAGTTTTACTTGGAGGAGTATCTCTTGCTACACTCTTCTTTGCAGAATGCTTGTCAATATGATACTTTCTTAAAACTCTATTGTTGGCACACTTTAAAGCATTGACCAATGGTAGCACTAGTAGCACCCAAGTTAATAATAATCTCATCTTTAACATTATTACTATTATTAATATAAAGATGTAAATATGGTTGGAAAAAAATTTAAAGGTGAAATATAGTTAATATATGTCAGGATTCTAATGGATTAAAATTGTAGTTAATATTTACAAACAGGATCCAGTGACAAAAATAACAAATAATTGATGCAAAATTAAAAGTATATGAAGATTATGACGATTGAATTATATGTTGAGCTTAAAGCTTCGATTAAAGTTAAGGTATCCTCTTTTAAAAAAAGCTAAAATGTTGTAGAAAAGATACGATTTAAACTATTCGAATAACGAAACGACAGCAACAAATCTAATAGATATATCGAAATTTGTAGATGATAATAAATGAAAATATCCTTGTTGCAATTAGGAACCTTTAAATTAGGAGTAAAACAGTAAAAATTGAACAAAAAGCTTTATAAATCTGTTAGAAGTTTCAAAAACACTCGGATACGAACAAATAAGTAGATTAATATTTGTTTAATGGGTATAGCTTCTATTACAATGATGTTACTATTCTTGGGACCTTTATTATAAATACAAAATAAAGAGTTATGTAATTTCGATTTCGAATTCGAATTCAAATAATTTATTGGATAGTTTGTGATGGGCAAGATAAGACACAGACACCAATTAGCTTAATCAATTCTATTTATATGATAAATATCAATACTGCTATTATTGTCAACATCAGCATGAGTGCAATAAGAGGAATTGAAGTATATATGTAAGAGTGTAGTAAAAATAGGTCAGGAACCTAAAGCAGTGTTGATTAATAGGAAATATGTGTGGGTATAATAATGTTGAAAATTGCATTCTAACCGCAAGTCAGATATTTTACGATGAAATTAAATCTTACTTAATAACTGGAGATGCCTAGACCATTATGAATTCGAGGTAATCCAAATATATTTAGTTCAGGTTTGTAGTATTATCCAGACTCTTGGCTGTAGCAGTAAGGACATCTCTCTGTAAATGATAAGAAACTGCAAGACCAGAATGAATGTTAATACTAGCAGGAAGTTGTGGTACGACTTCGTACTTTTACCGGAAGACAAGACATCAGAAAGAGATCGATGGTTAACTTAAATAAAAATAAATTCCTCAAATTATGTGTATATTTAATATTATGCTTTGTAGAAAGTAGATATCATTGTAGCACTAGAATCTTAACTCGGTGATTGAGAGAGAGAGAGAGAGATAGAGAGAGAGGTTGAATGTTAGGTAAAGTGCATGATTTCAGTAGATAGATTTCGAAATGGTTTAAAAAAAAAAAAGATTATTGTCGTCATCGTATATTTTCCAAGCTATAAGAACTTCCTTGAAATAAGGTAGTGGAAAGGAGTTTTCGAGGCTAGATAGCACCTAAGAGTATATTACTTTGCAGATTGTTTCTTGTTAGGTATAACCCGGTATGGCAATTTATGCCGTTTGGTTTTTAGAGTATTATTAATTAATTCCTAGGTATAGCTGAGTATTCTGATTCGTCATTCGTTTGTTGAATGAGATGGGTATGGTAGTTGCTCCATTTCTATTATCTAGTGTCGGATGTACAAGAGAATGAATACGGATGGGATAGGGTGGAATGAGATGGGATGAGATGAAATTACATATCCTACTTTCAGATATTAAACTATAACTAAATTGTTGAATCACGTGCACACGTAGGTACTCGAGTTTCGACTAAAAAAGAAACATAGTAAATTTCACAAGATAAGAGAAATATGTATCAGAATTTCTTATTGTGCATAAGAGCCATTCACCTGTACTTGCCATGGATACATTGTTAATGAATATATCACGTCTTGTTGACCATATCTTCCCTCTGTAACTGATATACTCTTAAGAAGTATCCAACCTCTAATACAAGAACCACTTTAATCATTTTACACGCATAGTAAAAGACAGCCATATACCATACCACAAACACATATTTAGTACATTTTTCTCTTGGATACATCGCAGTAACTCTGCTTGAGCTTGCAATACCAACTGGAAAACTTTTCAGAAAATTATCATAAAAGTGACTGTGCACCTGTACATTTCAGAGCACCGTCAAACTGTTTTTAAAATAAATCCAACTGCCAAAAAAACAAAAACGTAAAACAAAAAAAAATGAAATCTAAAATTTCGAAAATATAAGTTGTGCGATTATGCTTGCATCTGCACGCACATTTGTTTGTCTTGTCCCAACCAACGCCGGCATTCAGTTTCCTGCAACAGTTAACAAAATCATGCAGACCAGGAACAGAATCATTCGACTAGACATATCTTGCCCTCCATCTAATCACAATCCCCATTCCAATCTTCTCCTGTAACTAGAAACAAACTTCATTTTAATTTTCTGCCTACACTCAACTTCAATCTCTTTCCAGGCTGACCGTACCAAGCCTTTCCGTCTAAACCGTAGACAGGATTAACTCTACCCTTCTGCCTACCCGAAGTCTCGGACACGCCTCTCTGTTTCTCTCGGCTGCTTCACGTTTTTTTTCCTCTTACCCACGCAAACAAACCGACGCAATCACAACTGAAACTTTCACTCAAACTAATTATTGTCAGGTTTTGTCTGAATTTTTCACTTCCCTCTCTACTGGTGTTTGTCAATTGGATAATTTTAATCCAGTACCCATACTAAACTTTCTTACTGATCATGCTCAAACCTTAGCTTACCATTGCCAATACAATTTCATTTTGTTTGTTTCAAGAACTATTCTACCATACACACACAGACTGATGGTAAAACTTAGATATTGTACTACTATCCTCATTGTCCTCACCACCACCACCACCATCACCTTCAACTTCAATTCTACCGTTTCTCATCATCATTTCGATACTCACCATCTCTTTCTCTTTCTCTGTAATGCAATTGTAATTGTAATCTTGAATTTTATATGTGATACTATATATCAAGTATTATATCAATGCTCTCATATATATATTAAGAGGTTTAAATTTGAAGTATATTCTTGTTTAATTATTTTTAAAAATCATCAGCAAACCCACAAGAACTGTTAATAAAACATGGCTAGATACGGTGCTACCTCCACTAACCCAGCTAAGTCTGCTTCTGCTCGTGGCTCTTACTTACGTGTTTCTTTCAAGAACACCAGAGAAACTGCTCAAGCTATTAGCGGTTGGGAATTAGAAAGAGCTCAAAAGTACTTGGAACAAGTTTTGGACCACCAAAGAGCTATCCCATTCAGAAGATTTAACTCTTCTATTGGTAGAACTGCTCAAGGTAAAGAATTCGGTGTTACCAAGGCTAGATGGCCAGCTAAGTCTGTTAAGTTCGTCCAAGGTTTGTTGCAAAATGCTGCTGCCAACGCTGAAGTATGTTAATTTTAATTTTACTATTTATGATTTTACAGTCAAGATTATAACAAATAATATTCCAACTCATGCAGGATGATGAAAAAACATTGATAATCCAGAAGCCCAATTTCGAGGAAATACTTAACAATGATTAGGAACTTATAAAAGTAGAACATTTAAATACAAGGAGATCATTGATATTCTGTGATCTGTTTTGATTCATTTCATTATTAAGAATTGAAATTGAAATTGGAGAAACGATTATTATTTCATTATACCAAGATTGGACCCAAAGAGATATAATATCACGTTACTAACATAATTAAATGCAATTTTATATTGTTTTATTTTTATTTTACAGGCTAAAGGTTTAGATGCTACTAAATTGTACGTCTCTCACATTCAAGTTAACCAAGCTCCAAAGCAAAGAAGAAGAACTTTCAGAGCTCACGGTAGAATTAACAAGTACGAATCTTCTCCATCTCACATTGAATTGGTTTTGACTGAAAGAGAAGAAGCTGTTCAAAAGGCTACTGAAAAGAAGATGATCAGATTCTCCTCCAGACAAAGAGGTAGAATTGCTGCCCAAAAGCGTATCACTGCTTAAGTAGGAAAATTTTTTAATCAACTCAGTATTTAATCATTTCCTATTTTAATCTAATGTATATGTAATTGAAGCTTCCATTTTACCATCCTATTTACTGCATATATAATTCGGTTTATTAGGTGTCTAGAAATAAATTTGTGTAATTTAACAACGCAATTAATAAAACTTTATTCATAAATTTTATATTTTTACTACTTCTGTTATATAAAAAAGTAAAATGTAGCCTAAAAGGCTACTAATAAAGGATCAGGGGTTACTAATAATTTTGTTATTTCGGTTCCTTACATTGATATACAAAGAGTATGATGAATCTTAAAAATCTGTTAGAAGAATTTATAATCTACAAAAATATTGCTAACGAGATATAGAATGCTTTATATTTTATTATTCATAAGAGTTTAATGGTTTATATCTAAACTACAACATTTCGCCCAACAGCTTGGCCGGCATTAACACCAACTGCATTGGAACCGGCAATACTACCTGCAGCCTTACCAGCCATTCCAGCAGCAACACCTGCACCTGAACCTGAACCTGCAACAGCACCGGCGCCAACCGCATTAGCACTGCCAATATCTATGTTTCCAGCTTGCTCCAGACCACTGGAGATACCATTTGAAGTGTTGATCAAATCACTTGGTGTATAAGGATTAGAATTTGCAAAATACATTAACAATACAATCAGCACACCATGAATCCCTAAGGAATAGAAAATAAAGATCGCTCTTGAAGTTCTGCTTGATGATACAATATTGGCAAATTTCATGAATAACCTTTCAGTAATTGGCAATCTGTGAGTTTTATAATATTCTGATTCCTTTTTTTTAACATCTATTAATGGGTTTAATGAGTCTTCAAAATTCTTGGATATCTGAGCCTCAACGTCAGCGTCTGCATAATTAATTTCTGAGCTAGAGGAAGAACCCTTATATGAGGATGTAAAACGAGAGCGATCACTTAACTTTTGGTTATCTGCTTGTAATTTGCTTAATTCAGCTCTCAATTTGGCCTTCTCTGTATTGAACTGTCTTAGTTGCTTTTCAAGTTCCATGTTTCTAGTACGGAATCTATCTCTTTGCTTTGTAACTATTGGTAAAATAGAGTTATTATTTACTAATGAAGGTAATTCGGATTCTTCAGGAATACCGACAATGGAACTTGTTGGAGATAACTTACCGCCACCGCCAACTCTATTGTGTATTTGTCTCGTAGCTCCAGACCTCATACTGGCAGCATCATTGAATTTTTGATCAATATCTTCAACTTTTTCTAGATCAATTTCTAGCTTTGCATTTAACTTTTCTAAGTCAGCAATATTTGCATTTAATTTTGAAATTGAATCTTTCAACGCTTTTATCTCTTCAGTTTTCCCAACATCCTTTGCACGTAATTCTGCCAAGTTTGATTGTAATTTCTTATTTGCTGAAATCAAAGTATTCTCCATT
The DNA here is from genome assembly GCF_000150035.1 of Vanderwaltozyma polyspora DSM 70294. Lineage (NCBI taxonomy): Eukaryota > Fungi > Ascomycota > Saccharomycetes > Saccharomycetales > Saccharomycetaceae > Vanderwaltozyma > Vanderwaltozyma polyspora. The sequence goes on from NW_001834689.1 coordinate 149,639, forward strand.
TTATTCTTATTCAAATTATCTTGATCTAATTCTAATTCATCATCTGAAGTAGCATCTTCTACACCAAATTCAATTTTTTTCAATGCAGTTAATTCGTCTTTTATTTGATTATAGTCAGAGAAATTATTTAACTTCCTTCTGACTGTCTCCAATTCAGATTTATAAGATTCTAATTCTGCTTTGGACAATTTGTATTTTTCATCTGAAGTAGTTTGAACCTTTTCATGAGATGCACGTTCACGTTCAACTGATGCACTCAAAAGTGCATTTTCACTTTCCAGTTGACTAATCTTAACTTCTTTAGCTAACAATTCAGATTCTTTTTCTGCAGAGTTAGTAGCTTTGGCTAATGAGCTGGTTAACTCTTCATTTCTCTTTTCTAATTGGAATACTCTAGATTGGGCAGATTCTAACTCTTGAATCAAAAAATTACTTTCCGATACATTAACAAATTTGGAACCATCACTGGAAGTGGATTGATCTTGTGAATCTTGTCCTTCGTCCAAATCAATTTGTTTTGATATCTTTGTCTCTAAAACTTTGTTATTAGCCTTTAGAATTTCCAATTGCTTTGTAATTTCACTCTCCTTCTCATTCCAATTTTTTTGTTTGGCTTCCCAAACAGAGGTCAATTCCTTCTCTTGAGCTGATAATCTTTTGGATAAAACTTCAGCAGAACTTTGTTCCAAATCCAATAACCTAGATTTCAAACTTTCATAATCAGCATATTTTGCTAACTTGTCTTGCAAATCATCCACTTTTTCTTTCAATACAGCTGAATCTTCAATATTTTGAAATTTATCAATTGAGTTCTGTAACAAAGGCTTGGGATCTGGGGTTTCTGATAGTTTTGCATAAATATTGATTAAAATAGATTCACAGAATTGAGATCTCTTAGTAAGGTCATCGATCTCTTGTTGGTATTGTTTAATAATCTTATTAACTTGACCAAGTTTTTCATCTGTTGGCAATTTTTTAAACTTCTTGGTTTCAGCTGCCAGGATTTTTCTAGAACCCAATGAATTTGTCTCCTTTTCTTTGACTTCCAATACATCATCATCTAACTGCTTTTGTAAACCTGATAAGTCAGCTTTAGTCCATAGCTCTAAAGCATGGTTATATACTGAAGTATCCATCCTTAATAGTTGATATGGATTTAACGATAGGTATTCTTTGGGATGTACAGAATCTTAAAATAGAGATCCCAAAGTAGTATCGATTAGATGTCTGGCTTGATTAAAATAAAAGACACTTTATCCAATAGATGAACAGTTTCTTTTATATCCCATTTAGTAGCTGCCGTTTATCATTTTATAATAGTCCATGACACGTAATTTGTAGGAACCTTGGCATCGTATCAGATGAGTTTCAAATTAAAGGCTTAAACTGAAAGCTACAGGCACACCGACTAGACCCTAATTAAAGCGTTGAATACTTTCTTGGCATCAGATCATTTTGTTAAATTACTTTATGTATATATGTATATGTATATGTATATGTATATGTATATGTATATATGATTATTTATAGGAATGAATTCATCCCACTAGAAGGTTATTCATATCTGATTACAGGAAAAAAATCACAGTAAGCTCTGTCAGACAATTTATTTGCAAGTAAATTGAAGCCACTACAACACCAAAAAGGTAACCTCTTAAAATCAGGATCATGAAACTTTTGATGGACAATATGCTCTTGGTTCCTCCGCAAAAACTATCTCTTATATCAGTTCTTTCATCTGTCAATAAGAAGAATAAAAAAATATATATATATAATACAAAGTGAATTTGACAATCTTTTATTTATCTATACTTTGTTTTTTAATATATTTCAGGGAATTTTTTGGTCAATTGTTGTAATGCTACTATACCATCAATACTAATCTGTTCATTCTCTTCTAGAATGCATGGAACAGCATCTAGTACTAAAAAACCGACTTCACCACTATCGCTTGATCTGCAAACAAATTCGTACCAAGCATCTGTATCGAACTCTCTATTCATAGATACTCTTACGTTGCTCAAAGTAATCATTTCACCTCCTTCAGATGGTGAACTTAAAACCAAAGAAGACTCACTAGGTTGAGATTTGACTTGAGCAATTAGTCTGAATACTGGTGATACATTTTCTGCAATTTCACGAGGATCTAATCTTGGGGTTTCACTAGCCATGTTGTAATGATTGTATTTGTATTAATATGTTTGTAAGATATGTTTTTATTGATTTCTATAATGCTTCTTTCCATTTAAAGTTCTATGTTTTTGGTTAAAATACATCAAACTTCCTCTTTTTAAATTAGTAAAGTTAAAAACGCGTAAACTTCGTTTCGTGTAACATCACGTGGTCTACATTCTAAACGTCTCAAATACCTGTAAATGCTTGTATAACAATGAGTAGATCGATTAGAATCAAGAGATAGACTAAAGACTTTATTGAAGTATCTGACAACTGTTGTCTTCTTTGTATATATACATATATTTATTCAATAATTTTTTCCAATTTGCAAAACTGGTTTAAGTAACAATATAAATGATAACTTATCAATTAATTCAAAATGAATATACACATATATATACTATATTTTATTCAATTTAATATACATAAAACAAAGTCCTTGAATAGTGAGTGTATAAAATAAAATGTCTCTAAAATTACAATGCAGTCTATATCATAAAAGTATGAATAATTGCGGTAAATGCAGTAATAAAATAATACCAGAATGAATTAACTTTGCCCAAAGTAGAGCCGCTAGATTTGGATTTAGTGGCAGTAGCTGAACTAGTTGAGATTACTGCTAACTGAGTTGAATAAGTGTCAGAGTTAGGGATACCAGAAACTAATGCAATAACTTTTTCTGCTGCGTAAGTAGTGTTGAACTCAATATCTGGTGACAAGAAAGAGATGACATCACCATTTGAATCAAAAACGACACCACCTTTCATAGTATTAGTAGTGTTTCTTGAGAAATGACCATCAGCTTGAATACCAGTACCTAAATCAGCAATACCTTGGTAGGTGTGGAAAGTAGAATATAAGTTATTTCTTTCAGTACCATTCATAATTTCGAAAATATCAAATTCACCACAACCACTTGACCAACAAGAACAGTTTGTATTTGATGGGTATTGAGAAGTTCTTGCGATTTGGTCATTCAATAACCAGATAGCTGGAAGATCGTAGTATTCGAAAGAAGTACTGTTAGTTTGAGTTTCAGTTGGCATTTCAAATTCGAATAAGAACATTTTGGTAACACCACCAAACCCGTAATAAGCAGGGATACCACTACGGTAAACACCACAACCTTTGCTAGAACCTGATGATGGACAAGAAACGTTGGAGTAGATGGTATATTCTTGATCAGAAGAAATGTAATTGTCTTGTTCTAAAATAGTAGAAGCGGAAGAGTAGCCAGTACCGTTTTTAGAAGCATAAGATAAAGCTTTACCCAAACATGGAGAAGAATCACCAGCTTTTGTTAAGAAAGTAATATTTTGAGAAGTTTGAGATGAAGCATCGTAATAAGCCATACGATCCCAGCTGACTGAACTTCTATTAATATTAATAACAAAGGAACTTGAAGAGTAAAATGCAAATTGTTTTAAAGTCAATGGACCACGGAAGTGGACAGAAACGTAATCAGCCAAAGGAGCATTGGCACCGCCAAATGATACTGGACTACCTACTTCACAAGAACAGGTATCCTTATCGATATTATTTAATTTGGACACTGGATTATAGGTACCGGAGAAACCTACGTTAGTGAACGATATCTTTCTATAAGCTTGACTTGTTGCAGCATTAACATTAACCAATTGCAAAAAAATTGCAATGAACATGCATAAACGATTGAAAGTATTATTGATCATTTTTGGTTACTTAAACTTTAGCAAAATTATTTTTTTCTTTATCAGACACACTGACTTTAATATATATATCTAGAGATCTGTATATATATTATGGTTGAATCGATCTAAACAGGCACCTGATGAGATCGAATGGTAAAGGTAGATTTGAATCTGATTGAATATCACTAGAGGAAAAAAACTTGTCTTGATAAGTGATTATAACAACTGCCAACTATCGTTATTTGTAGTCGTGGTCGTGGTCGTCGTTGTTATCGCAGTCGTGGTCACCGTATAACTTCAAATTAGTAGATATATAAAGCACTTATATATGAATTCAAAACTAAGTAAAAGTCAATCGAATGAACATTGGGAGGTGGCAGTGGGGGTGAATGAATTGATTCCATTTCTAATTATACCATCAAACCTTCCATCAGGATGAGTATATATAATATTTTTCCATAGTGAAGATACAGAGATGGATGGATTATTGACAAGAATCAGAAAAGAAATGCAAATGACCAGAAGAAGAAAAAAAATGAAAAAAGAAAGCCAGGAACAATAAATGGTATCTCACCATCTGGTTACTAGGACCATATATTTACGTGGATTAATCAGTACAATACAATTGATTAAATGAAATGGGTTATAAGAGATGACGAACAAGCTCTACATTTTCGATTACCGTGTATTTCACTTATCTGGTACAACAAGATAACTGAAAGAGAGAGAAATATGAGAGTGATATCATTATTGCCTTCTATTGCATTAATACGTACTAGTTCACTTTTGGTGTTTTGAGGTCGAGTTCCTACAAGCCGTTGTCTAGTACTGGAAAAATTGATGTATTAAATTGCATCAAGTCGAACACCAAAAAATACTAGTGGTAAAGGGATCTAACCGTCTTTTTGTCTTAGGTTTCCTTCTTTTATGTCCCATCGAAAGGAATTATTGCAAGTATAGGTATCTTTTATGGTCATATATAGGAGAATTGTACATAGATGGAATAAACTAGTAAGTGATGAACAAATGTCTATAGGTCAAATTTTGCTGGCTTAAACTGTCGAACATTAATATCCTTCCTCTAAATAACCGTTTTATCCCGGTGTTGCACTATTTCAGTGTTCTTGTTCTTGTTCTGGTCAGTGTTTTCGAAACCTCAACTGCTCTTTGGTCTCTCTGATATCTGGTTCTCTACTTTCAGCTTGTTATCTGACTACTGAAAAGTTTTTCCTACTGCCTCTAAAAGTTCTTGATCATTCATGAATAAAAAAAATGGCTAATGACAGTGAGGTTATTTCTTGTGTGAATACAACACCAAGAGAGAAGTTTTTACTTGCATAATCTTGCGTTTTCTTTTGTAATAAATTTTCTTTGTCACTGGTTTCCTTTGGGTATTCATTGAATTGCTTTTCTCTCCACTCCAGTGCCATCCATGGCTTGGCACAGTTGTTGATGATGCTCTTCTGATTTTTCAAGAGTAAATTCCAAGTATAATGCTATAACAATCGAGAGTTTTGTTAAAAATTCATACTGATAAAAATGGGTGCTTATACACACATCTTTAAAAATTCATGGGCCAATTGGTTTTGCTTTAGAGTGTTGTCTCATATGGTATCTATTCCAAATAATTGGGATTAGAATTGAAGAATCTGGATGTGGATTTGTCTACATTGTTAGGAGTGGTTTTGGAAATTTGATGGAGCTTTACTTGCCAAGCAGAAGACCCATTCAATCAAGTAAGGGCAAATCAGCCAAGGCTCAGCTCAACCTGCAAAAGTAGTTTGAATTATATTTGTCTATGCATTAGTTGTTTATACTATTTATTATTAATTAAATATTTTAAAGTTAAAAATTCGCCAAGTACAGCAACAATATTGATTGGTATTTAATATTGTATTGACCTCTTGAATTTTATCTATATGTGTATGGTTATTGGCTTTAAATGTTCAATATGTCTGTGAGATGGGGAAATATGGCTTAGAAATTTTAGCTCCTTCCCTTTTTATTTGTTTCATGTCTTGGTATCTTTGAAATAGATTATACTTTTGAACAACTTTAATAGTTCTTCTTGGCGAGCCTCTTGTGTCATAGCCGTCGAAGTGTCGGCTGATGACTGGATTGGTTTTAACAATTCAGATGCCCTTTTTAGTGTACTCTCGATAAGTAATATGCAATTGTTCAATTCTAAAGATAGATTGGCTTGCGGTTTCCCATTATGAAACATTCGTGCAGTTTTTTGGATTAATTTAAATGAATTGGTATCTTGGGTATTATTTTTGTATTCCTTCTTAATGGTTACTTCTTTAATATCCCGTGTAGAAAGAGATATTAACAGCGCCTTCGAATATGAATATACACTCAAGTCTTTCTTCATTGAAGTTATCACTTTGGATTCAGATTCGTTGTTAGCAGGAAATGCTTGTAATTTAAACCAACTGTTATAATTCCTTAAATAGCTAGTATATCTTGGTAGCAATTCACTAGACTTCTCAACACAATCTTGATTGAGAATCTCAATCTCCAATACTCCAGCATGAATCATATTACCAGGTGTCACAGTCAGTCCACACTCTAATTTCCTTCCTGGTTTACATATTTTATCAAATGCATCATCTAGTAATTCTGTTTGTGATATTCTTTGAAAGTCCCTTTCAATATGCACATTATACATCCTATTAGGCTCGGTGATGCTTTTAGTCGTCCATGGCACCGAAGCACTAGATACTGTAGTATTTGAAGTTGTAGCAGTAGCGCTATTTTCAACATGAGGAGAATTTGGTGTTCCAAACCATGGGTATTCATCATATTCACTGATTGATGGTGATTGTTGTGGTGTTATACCAAACCCTGCCCTTAATTGTTGAATAGAATTTCCACTATTAGTCCTATGGATACTTGCGGCACGATCCCATGATTCATTTGAATTTGAAGGAGAACTATATTGCATAAATTGACTTATGTTCGGTCTCTTATTAAACCAAGAACCGTAGGATGTACCATAGTTATTTGAGAGTGATGCATAAAGTTGATGTAATGAATTGCTGCCACTTTTTAGTGATGAAGGTTGTATTACTTCCGCTAGTGACTCGCCAGAAGAAATCGATGCCACACTATGAGCACTACGCCTACGAGGAATCTCCCAACCTTTATTTGAGTTTTGATATTTTGTAGATGCAGGTGAAACTGAAATGCTGCTATTAGAATTTGTCTTTTTGATCATGTGAATTTCTGTGCTGGATGTGTTAACTGTATCTATGCTATCTAATTGTTCAAGCTTTGTGCTTAGTTCATTATCCTCATCTGTATGCAAAAGAGGACCCTTATACTTTGGCTCTAAAATACCTGAAATTATATTAATTAGTTTATTCGATACTACCATGTTACCTGACATGATGGCGATCCTAGTGCTTTCGGAAGATTTCAACTCCTCTTTAAAATTGACTATAATTATTGCTAATAATGTTGATAAGAAGTTCATTCGTGGGCCATCTTTTAATTCCATCCAATTGAACACATCTTTAAACCATAATTCCACAAATTTCATTAATGTCGTTGGGTATAAAAATAATCTTGGTATCTCTGAAATTGATCTTAAACAAGGAACAATTTTTCTTTGTAAAGCAAGTATTATTGATTCAAATTCTGAAACAAATTGAAACCTAGCATCAGCAGGTAGTAAACATGATAATTCTTTATCGCATTGAAGGTGTAAAGTACTTGGAGGTTTTTTCAATCTCGAGATAATTGATATAATAGATGCTTGGGTATTATCTAACCATGTTGAAACTTGTCTCCATGCTTCCATTACCACTGGTAAATAATATGATGGGAGACATAGACAAATGGCTAGTCTGTTGATTTTCGAGCTGACATGAAATGTCCTTGATATTATTAAAATATTTGAATTGGGGATTACTCTTATTTTGTCCACTTCCAAAGAATCTGAAGACCTAACTGGGGAACCAAAAATATATTCTTTTAATTCACTTGGTCTTATCTGTTCGATATAGGAACCCTTTGGAGTCACATAATCCAGTACGACCCGGTAATTATTTCTACATACCATTTGTCCTGTCTCCTCTGTCAATAGTAACCTAAACGAATCTGGTGAAATATTGATATTACTGTTAGTTGATTTTGGGTCGTAATATGCAAGTGATATGTCAGATATGAGGTCCTTTGTTGCAAATAATTTTGATTTTAAATCATCAGACATATGATCCAGGATATTGCCAGATATTGGACGTAGAATAGACGACGTGTCGTCTTTGAAGTTGATAGAAGTTGGGCTGCCATACTGAGACGAAGGTTTTGAATTATATTGTGACGAGGACCCTGAATCAGAGTCGCTTAATGAGGCTGTAGACCCATTAAGCCCATTTTTCCCAAATAAATTTGCGAGCATTGCTTTCCTTAAAATCAAATGAAAAGTTTTTAAAACAGTGGTATATACTTCTTAAGCTTCATAAAACAAAAATATCTCTTATCCTGACACAAATATAGGTTTGAAATAACAATTGGTATTGAGGTATGGAAATAAATAAAAGTAGCTTCTTTGAGGAAGAAGTAGGTTGGTGAAAAAAAGTCCCTGAACTGATGAGTTGAAAGCAATGTCAACTAATGATTAAATGGTATATTGTATATTTTTTTAAAAATAGTTACTCTATCCAGAGCACTAATGTCTTTTTTTTTCTGTTTTATATTAATTTTATCTTATTTTGTTTTATCTTGTTATTATATCTGGACGTGTTATCTTAGAGGCAGAAGCAATGTATGATTCTTCCTAGCCAAATATAATAAAGAAGAAGAAAATCAAATGAACTAGCAATAAAGGTCTAGTTTCCTATTGTATATATGAATATGCCTTCTTAATAATCTGGCAATAGTACCACAAACAGTGACTGCTGATACAAAAAAAAAAATAAAATAAAATAAAAAAGAATATAAATATGCCTAACAGTGAAGTATAAAAAACCTGGAAAACTCTAGCTAAAATAAAACCCAAACGATGCAAACCCAAAACAATCTACTGCAACGTTCTTTAATCAATTTTTTTTTACCTCCAAAATCTTTAATCTTTAATCCCTGTGTAACAGACACCTCTTAAACCCATCTGAACCTAAAACGAAAGAGTCAAAGCAAAATAATATATATACGTTGCCTGTTTTATCCGATTCACTCTCCCCCCACAAAGCAAGGATATAAATTGGCCAACCTATCGATGAACTTGATCCAAACACAAAATATTCAAACCAATGGGTCCAGTCACATTATCCCCCTTTCAAATAATTAAAACTTAAACAAACACTGGATATATAATATAAAAGTGCCTTTAATTAGAAGTAATTTATTACATTATTATTATAACTACTACTACTACTGCTGCTGCTACAATATTGAAATTTTATTCAATTCGGCTCGAATATTTTTCATTTTCTGATTTTTTTCATGATCACTTTTGATTCAATTCTGTGCTATGCTGTGCTATTCTTCTTTTGTCAGTGGACATTTCCTTTCCTTTCCTTTCCCCTTTTGATATTTTCCTCGTTGCTCTGGTCCATTCAGTTACCAGAAAAAGTTGTCATTTGGCTGTTAAGGAAAGGAAAGGAAAGGAAAGGAAAGGAAAGACAGGCATTGACCAATGTTGGAAAAGACTATTATGTAATAAGGTGCTTTACTTCTATGGTTACTACGAAGGGGTGGTTTTGGTGGTTGAAAACAAGTTGGGTTGGACTTGTACTCAATTGGGTGGGTCTCAAGGATCTAGGTTATAATTTAGTTGTAAACGTAATAATTAAAATTTTATTAATGCTAATAGGACGATGTTGTATATATTATAGTCTTCTACCTTGATGAGGATGGGCGGGGGGTGGAAAATGGTATGCTGTCAGTCACTAGGTGTGGTGATATAGGAAAAAGGGTTTGGTTCTCTTTCGAATGGGGGGAGGGGGAGGGGGAATGAAATCTTGGTATTCATTTGTTTCTTTCATCCTCTTCGAATGGATTCGGTTCAGTTGTAGCTAATTCTAAGTCTAGTTCTCTGCTGTTTTGTTCAGAGTTGATTGTATCTCTATCTTTATCTATTGCTGTAGCTGAATCATCATCGAATGGGTTACTCGTCGCAGGCTCTAATCTTTCTGTGTTTGAGTCAGAATCTAGATCTTGTAATGGTACATATCCTGAAACGTTATTGCCGTTGACGGCGGTGGTGGTGTTGATTGATTCGTTCTTTAACTTTCTTGGCTTGTTCATTTCGTCTACAGATGGCAATTGGAAATTGTACTTACCCCATTTAAAATATAATACAGTAATTGATATCAAACAAAAGATGTAGACAATTAACGCATAATTCATAGTTTGGAAGGTGACTGGTATTTGGGGAGGGAAACACACTGACACCATGGACAACAGTAACCAAAGAACTGAAATTATGTTCACAATCCAACCTAGCTTGTATTTCATTTTGACTGGTGCATTACGGATAACACGCCTTCTTGAAAATAATACTAAAATTAAAGGAATTACAGTCGCCGAACACAGACATAACACCGCAGCTCCAATAAAGGCATTAAATGCAGCTGTAGAGAATAATGCTAATAACCCTAGAAAATAAGATATCGCCATGCTTAACCAAATAGAATATTTTGGAACTTTTGAAACAGAAGATGGATCAACATATGTCCACAAATTGTGGTATGGAATGCCGCGATCACGACTGAAACTATAAACAGAACGTGACGAAGTGGTTATAGAACCAATTCCTGAAAAAAATAGATTTCCCAAAATCATTAATACCAAAAAAATTGAAACCACCGTTGAATTTGTTGATTTAGTGAAAATATTGACAATTGGTAGTATTTTATGCCCAGTGAAAAGTGTATCTATATCAGGTAAAATTATCAATATTGGGATTAAAAATATCACACCTGACAAAGTTGAAAGTAATACGGCGTTTGACATACCACGAGGAATATCATTTTCTGGTCTTTTAACTTCTTCAGACAATGCAGGCAACATGCTAAAACCTTGTAAAGTGAAATTGGATTGTTGGAATCCAATAATGAAGGATAATACACCGCTTCCATATCCAGAAAGGTGATTATCAAAATGGAATAGTGCGTATTTTAGAGATCTGAATTTCCCAGAATGGAAAATCAAAAGTAGGATATCTATAAATATGATTGCATAGATGATCCATAGGACACAAATTTTGTTTATAATCTCTATAAATCTTGAAAATTTCAAATTAACTAATCCTACGATTGTGACGACCATATAAAATACGATGACAGTAAAAAAAATTAAATTTGCCTCTGAAATTAGATCTGAATTATTCATTAATATTAGAGAAATAGTTAATTGGGCGCCTGCATAAGTGATACTAGTACTCATAGTCCAATTTCCAATTAGCATTAGCCAACCAGTATACCATGAACAAATTAATTTCAAACTATCAGGAGCTAATAACGCGCTGCTACCATGCAATTCCATTGGGAATTTTGATACGACTTCACCTAGTGATAATGAACAGAACCAAATACTGATGCCTGAAAGTAAGAAACCCATGATAATAGTCAAAGGGCCACCATTTTTCAAACCGATGGACATACTGGTGCACATACCTAGGACAGGGCTCATTAAACCAAAACCTAAACCGACGACAGATGATAAGGAAAGCAATGATTTATCTAATTCTTGCTCATATTTGAATTGCTCTACCACTTCGACCTGATCATTACCTTCATCGTGTAAAGCAGTATGTAAGTTTTCGAAAATTTCATTTGGATCAAAATGTGTAATATTTTCAGCCAGAGTTTCTGGTAGCAATCTATAATCAGGCATTGGTATTTTCTAACTTGATCCAGATGTTATAATAAAAATTGGAATTGATAATTGATAATGCAAAAGGTAAGAAAAGGTGGGAAAAAAAGGACAATTGAATCAATAGCAGCAATTATTGGACACTAATGGAACAAATCAGAATTTGATATAGCTTTTTTCGAGAGAGACTAAACCTCTTTAACCTACAATTTAGACCTTTGAAGTTAAAACGATGCTTTTCAATTAGGACAATCAATTTAGCCTAACCCAAAAAAAGAAAGGAATAATAGAGGATAATGAGTTCCCAAATGGATAACCGACAATGAAGTGCAGTTTCTAGATACACTTGATGATTTGTGATCAAAGTAATATAGGTTTCTTGCTTTGAAACCTTTATAAATCAGGTGCATTTTACTTCATTGCGTTTAAGTTTGCTCTTCTTTAAAAGGCTGAGTCTTGTAAGAATATGCACGAGTCACGTTTATATCACGTGTTTTCTTTACATAACGGTAAGATGTATTTGATGTATACCCAAACACACACACAGGGAGATATTAGAAACCATTGTTACCTAACTTTCATATACCAAGAGATGTCCTGTAAACCATTGGGACACAATACAACCGTTATTCATAACTAGCTTAACCTTCTAAGACCATAAGCTCTTACGGTTACTCAGAATAGGCAAATTTCACTACTATACCATACCGTTCATTACTCAGTGGTAAACCGAACAAACAAGATAATGGCAGTAACAGCAAGAGGAACGACCGTTTGAAATACCACATTGCAGACAAAAACCCTCGCAACAAGACAACTTCTGAACCTTATCAATGAGAATTTCCAATTCAGATCCAAGCTCAACTTCAGATTTAAGCTCAGATTTGACCTCGTAACTGCTGCTTAGTGCAACAAACTCATCGAACAGAGAGAGAGAGAGAGATATCGCTTTCTAGATGTGTGTTATATACACTTACTTACTCATTACATAGAAGGTATCTCATCTTTCTCGCTTCTCTTGCATCCATTTTCTATAGACTAATTCTTACCATTGATCTAGAACAACTAATTTCTTCTTTCCACCTGCAGTTGTAGTTGTAGCTACAACATGTTGTCCACTCACTGGCTTGGAAATTTACCGCATTTTGCCAATTCATCATTACCAGATTCAAGACAACGAACGTTCAACAGCGAGAAGAAATCGATGAAACTTTTCTTGTTATCCAAAATTTCATTTGGTTCCTTTCCACTTCAATTCAACTCGAATTCTTATTGCAACCGAAATTAGCATTAGCAAGAAGTTCTTACACTTTCATCTTAGTATCTCTTCTCTGTTAATATAGCTATGTTTAAGCTTTTTTGAAATTATTGGTATTGATGGTATTTTGTAACAACGTATACACACACACATATATATATAAAGGGTTTATATCATTTGTAATTGATGTTTCTTGTTAGGATATACTGATTTGTAGGCTCTCCAGTTTCTTATCTTTTCTATTTAGTTATTCTGTTCTAGTTTTTTACTATTCAATTCAAGTTCAAGTGTGTCAAGACATCTAGTTCTCATATCGTATATCTACATTCAAAAATGTCATCAAAAGAAGCTATTAGATCAAAGTTCGTTGATGAATTCCCAACTTTAGTTGAAGAATTGAAACAAGTCTTGGTCAAGTATGGTATGCCGGAAGAAGCTATTCAATGGTATGAAAAGAATTTAAACTACAACACTCCAGGTGGTAAATTGAACAGAGGTTTGTCTGTTGTCGACACTTATGCTATCTTGAAAGGTTACAACTCTGTTGACGATTTATCTAAGGATGAATACAGAAGGGTTGCCGTTTTGGGTTGGTGTGTTGAATTATTGCAAGCTTACTTCTTGGTTGCTGATGACATGATGGATAAATCAATCACTAGAAGAGGTCAACCTTGTTGGTATCGTGTCGAAGATGTTGGTGAAATTGCCATCAACGATGCTTTCATGTTAGAAGCTGCTATTTATGAATTGTTGAAGAAATACTTCAGAAGTGAGTCTTATTATATCGATTTGATTGAATTGTTCCATGATGTTACTTTCCAAACTGAAATGGGTCAATTATTAGATTTGATCACTGCTCCAGAAGAATCCGTCGATTTAAGTAAATTTTCTTTAGAAAAACATTCTTTCATCGTTATCTTCAAGACTGCATATTACTCTTTCTATTTACCAGTTGCATTGGCTATGTACGTTGCTGGTAACCATGATCCAAAGGATTTGAAACAAGCTCAAGATGTTCTAATCCCATTAGGTGAATACTTCCAAATTCAAGATGATTACTTAGACTGTTTCGGTACTCCTGAACAAATTGGTAAGATTGGTACCGATATCCAAGATAACAAGTGTTCTTGGGTTGTTAACAAAGCTTTGCAATTAGCTACTCCTGAACAAAGAAAACTATTAGATGAAAACTACGGTAGAAAGAATTCTGAAATGGAAGCTAAATGTAAGAAATTATTCAATGAAATGGGTATTGACAAATACTACCATGAATACGAAGAAAAAGTTGCTGAAGATTTGAGAGCCAAGATTGCTCAAGTTGATGAATCTCGTGGCTTCAAAGGTGAAGTTCTAACTGCTTTCTTGAACAAAGTTTATAAGAGAAGCAAATGATTCAAATTGCTTTCTCTTCCATCATTTATTATTTTCCCATCTTTTACATTTTATGTCACCAATTATTTTTGAATGCCACTTTCTTTTTTCTGGTTATAAACTAACAAATGCTCAGGAAGTGGTGCTATCAATGGGTTGTTGATTAATTGCACCGTATACCGCACAATCTATACATATAGGATGTATAAATATAATATAATATATATATCTACATATAAGTATAAATATTTTTCCACGATAGATATAGTAGATCTAATATCAGAAGAAGCCCATCAAGCAAGTATATAACCTCGATGGCTGCAATCAATGGATCAATGAACTAATGAATGTCGCTAATTCAATGGTTGACTATCTATATAGTTGCTGGGTCAAGAGCTTATAGCATTTGTGTATGTGTGTGTGTGTTACGAATAGATAACGCCGCCTGTAAATTGATCACAGGCGCTACCACTTCAACTAGGCTGTCGTCAAAGAATAGAGATATTGTAAGGAAACCGTTTTCTGTGTGTATGTGTGTGGGTAATTGATTGCTTATCTGGATCTTAAGATAGAGTATTAAACGATACAAAGTCTGGAATACAGCAGCACTGCACTCCAAATGGAACGTCTCACTGCATCACGTGATCCTATCAGGACAGAACAGAGCATATCTTGTTTACCCGGATAATTTGAGGTATGCGTAAACCAATCAAATAGCTGCTCGTGTAGAGCGATACCCGATACGTTTATTAAAAATTTTCGGTTTTAACTGTTTGGCTATGGGAAGGGGCCCAGTGCCCAGTAGTTTTTCCCAAATACACTCACTCACCCAATCAACCATAAGATACACAACTCACTCTTGCTATATAAGAAAGAGACTATTGTATCTGTGATTCTTCTATATGGTTGATCGGTTGCTTTATCATATTTTTGGAATTCGTTTGGTTATAATTGAGTTTTCTATCTAATACCAAAGTCAAATATAGTAAGCTAAGCTACACTATCTATCTGCACTAAAAACACCAAAGATAATAAAATTGAATAGTACTTTTAGTGTTATCATTCGATTACAATAGCCAACATACCAGAAATCTTTTTCATAATATAATATACAATGAGTCCTCCAGGTGCTAAAACTTATATGGGTTGGTGGGGTAGTTTAGGTTCCCCAAAGCAAAAGGGTATCACCTCATATGCCGTTTCTCCATATGCTCAAAAGCCATTGAATGGTTCTTTTTACAATGCAATCTTCAACACTGCTAGAAGAGTCAAATCTCAAGCTTTGTACGTTTTGATACCTGCTGGTATCTACTATTACTGGTGGACCAACAGTAGAGATTACAATGAATACTTGTATACCAAGGACGGAAGAGAAGAATTGGAAAGAGTTAACGTTTGATCCTCTTTCTAACTGCAAGAAAGTAAATATTTAAAAGAAAGAAAGAAAGATTTTTTTAGAAACGAAACCCAAAAATAAAACAGATTTTTATTATATATGTATATTCATTTTAACTCACACCCCCCCCCCTCCCCCCTCAATGTTTATATTCTTTAACGTCTATTCATCTCTGACACCAAGATCCAGTTAACGATCCCACAGTCATAGTTTGAGTTGTCCAGAAACTACTTCCTATTTATATTACACTTGTTCCTGCGATGAGGTTCTTTTGTTTCAATCAATGATATAAAATGGTTGAGATGTAAGAGCAATTGCAAAGAATCAAGTATTTTTTTAACTGTCATAAAATAAATAATTATATTATTAATTCACAATTGAATATGTATGTACATATGGATAGATTCTGCCATCTTGAGCACATCATCCATCGATAAATGTAATAACTATGTATGGATGTGTTATATATATAATTAGAAGTCACGTGACGTGAATATTTTACTGATGTCTAATCGAAATTTTATTTTCTTCCTTTCAATGAACTGAAATAAAATTGATATTTCAGTCAAGTACTATAAGATTTGTATAAGAATATAGAACACTTCAGTTGTGGATTACAGATTAACAAGGTATCCAGTTGGCTTAGTTGCAGATTGTGTGGGTAGATTAACTGCTTAGATTCAAGAGTATTACGTTATTATACGATAAAAACGCTGCAAAAATGTTATATCTAAAGTCTATGATTAAGGTTATAGATAACTCTGGTGCTCAATTGGTTGAATGTATCAAAGTTCTAAGAAAGGGTTCTCCACAATCACCAGCTAGGATTGGTGACAAGATTGTCTGTGTTGTTCAAAAGGCAAGACCTCTAACACAAAATATCGTTGGTACATCCAATACCAATAGAGTTAAAAAAGGTGATATTGTTCGTGCTGTAGTGGTACGTACTAAACAAAGAAACATGGTTAGACCAGATGGTTCTGTCGCTAGTTTTGGTGATAATGCTTGTGTTTTAATCAATAAAACTACTGGTGAGCCACTGGGTACGAGAATTATGGCTAACGACGGTGTTGTGGGAAGAGAATTAAAAGCATTAGGTTATAATAAGATTTGTTCCTTGGCCAGCAGAGTGGTTTGAATTCTTTTCCAGAGGACATTTAGAATTTTCCACATCCACTACAAATCCTTATTACATCTAACCCTTTCAATAATTCTTAGCATATATTTGTATATATATATATATGACAAATTTTCGTGTACATACATATTTAGAAATAAAATCGTATATTTAATTAGTTAATTACCGATCTAAGGTTTGGCAGATACCTTCTTTAATAATTCAAGTATGATACATTTGCCATCCTTATTACAATTGAGGCACAAATCAATGCATGGTTAAACAAGATCTCAATAATATTTGGGTATCTCCATATTTTCCAAAAGAAAATGCAAAAGCTGGTTATGAATTCGTCTGAAAGTTAGAATATCAAAGTTATATACTATTTATTATTCTATATGCTTATATACAGGCTGATATGATGAAAGTCATATCTATTAACAGAGTTCGAGGTCCTTTAATGTATTGGTTGAATATATATTTATATTTCTATTAAATCTTTTGTTGGAACTGGTTTATGCTCAACCTCCTCCAACAATCGATCCATTATACTAGTATGTTTTTGGTTTTTCATATTAATAGTTTTCAAAACTTCTCCATCTTTAGAAATAACCTCTAGTTTACATGGAACTCTAACATTGGACTTGTCATTATTCCTAACTCTTAAAACATCGACTTGTAAAGCTGGATTGTAAAACTTTAAAGTTGGCAAATATTCATGCCAAAATTTACGAGCTCCCATATGACCATTGTGATTCTGGTATTGAAAAGTCAGCCTTAAACCAGAATATTTAGCAGAATCTATTAAAATTTGCGGTTTCTTAGTCTTGAAACTAATCTTATTCAAAAAACTTATTTGTTTTGCACTCATCCTTTATTCTGGGGTTTGATGGGAACCTTCACAACTCTATTATTAAGAAGATAGAATAATTGCCAGATTATCTACTTATCAAATGAACTAAAATAAGTTCTCAAATCAAAAACTTTACTCTAATCTAATCCAATTATAGCTTTAACTTAGTATACATTTTAATCAAGTTTAATACATTTTTTTTCAATTATCCCATCCAATTTCATTTGTACAAGTCGCTTTTGAAAGAACTAATGGATCAGGCCGGTGGTTTCAGCAGGGTAAATTTCGAGTTGAGATTACAATGACGACGACAGCAAATAGTGTTATAGTGTTATATAATTATAAAACAAGTTGCATTATTCTATTCTTGTCATGGGGTTTGAACTTTTGATTAGTGTTTCTGTTTGTTGTAGTGTAATTTTTTTGATGAATACCATGATGTGTGGAACTCAATTGATTATAATGCATTTAGTAGATTTCTATTTGACGTGGTTTTAGGTGGACAAAAGAACTGATGGGTTACGTTACGTTACTTTTGTTCAATTGGTATAGAATAACTCGTAATTTCTTGAATATTACAATTATTAGAAAGTCTATATATTATGTAGTAAAAAAAAATGAATCGTTAAATATCTTTTTGTTCGTTCACATCATTTCATGTGTGTTTCACTTTTTGTAGTAGTTGGAGGTATTAATTTGTTACCAATTCCATCTCTATATTGTTAGTTTCCTTGTAAAGAAACTATTTTTAGAGCTCTGATGAAATAGAGTTATTGATAATTCTATTTCAAGTTACTTTTAATAGCAATTGGATGATTTTCTTTTAAAAACCTTGGAATAGGGCATGGTAAGGGTCTTCTCCTTGAACACCATAATTTATTTCTTCTTCTGGATACCTTTCGAATTGCGAGGTATCTCCTCTTCCTTGTCTAATTGGAGGCTCGTATGGTGTTTCTATATTTCTAGATAATAATTTCTCCCATATTACCTCGCTGAACCAAGGATGATTTTTGACATCCTCACTGCCACCTTGTAAGTTACCCAATCTCTTACTCAAATCTCTTGTAATTAATTTTGACAGTAAGTCTTGAACATCTGGATGGAAAAATGGTGGGAACTTTAATGGGGCATTTAAGATATTTTCATATGTTTTCATTGTGTTTGAATCATAAAATGCAGTATAACCAGCCAACATTTCATAAATCAATATACCGAAACTCCACCAATCTACAGATTTATTATAAGGTTTAGTACTAACTACCTCAGGAGCAATGTAATCAGGGGTACCACACAATGTATAAGTGACATCTGGAACATATTTAGCGAATCCAAAATCAGTTATCTTGATATGACCATTTTTATCTAAAAGAATATTTTCAGGCTTTAAATCTCTGTAAATGATATCCATGCTATGAAGATATTCCAAAGCTAAGCAAACTTCAGCAGCATAGAATTTGGCTACTGGGTTTGGAAACCTTTGGGATTTACGTAATAGAGAGAATAATTCACCACCTTCTATATAATCCATAACCATAAAGACTTGTTCCGAATCTTGGAATGTCCCCCACATACGGATTAAAAATGGATGGCTAACCACTGATAGCATTTTTCTTTCATCATTAGTATGCTCCACTTGTTTCAATTTTACCACTGTATGTTTTTTAAGTACTTTTAATGCATAAAATCTTCCATTATGGTTTGAACGCACTAGATGAACTCTACCAAAGGAACCAGTTCCTAGGGTTCTTAGAATTTGGAAATCTCTTAAACTATATTTCCCACTAGTAGTTCTTCCTTGGATAGCTATTGATGAATTTCTATCATCGTCAACTTCATTTCTTCTCTGAAGAGTTCGTACATTTTCCTCGATCTCTTTGTCATCATCTTTATCCTCGTCATCGTCGTCATCGTTGCCTGTATTTGTCGAATTTGCAGCTGGAGTGGCCTTTGTCAACAATGTTTCATTCCTTAAATCCTTCGTTTCTGAAGAGATCACGTCTGTATATCTACTGTTACCGTTTGAAGCCATATTTCCCTTTCTATTTGGTATTCCTAAGGATCTGATTTCGTTGTTCCTCTGGGGGTCAACGTACATAACACAATGTTGCAGTTAACAAATAAATAAAAAAACCAAGTGTAGGAAACAGAATAAAACCTAGACTATATGTTTCTTATGATACAATTCGGAAGATGTGTGTATATATATATGTATCTGTTGCAGTCTGGTATAAGGTTGTGGAGTTAGTTTTCTGTTTCGAATGTGAACTTTAGATCAATCAGCTAGGAGAGGTGTGTTTGCTGGATTGTAGTGTAACAGGTAAATGGAAATGTGAAAATAAAATAAAATAAAATATGTTGTAGTTGTTCTTGTTCTTGTCGTTAAGATTAACTTCGATACTCTCCTCTATACTTCCTTTCAGGGTTAGAAGAAAAAAGACACCTATGAAAAAAATTTTCGTCTAGGTTAATATATATAAAGTGTCTCTAGGTTAAGTTTGAAGTGTAATATAAGCACACAACTAAGTCTTGTAGAGGGATCCTTAATATGTTTGCCAATCAGGTCAATTAATGATAAAAAGATTGAACACAATAGTAGTATAGCTGTGATATATATATATAGATATATATATCTTTTTATTTACCTTCGATCGAATTGGAATTGAAGGAGTAGTTACAATACAGTTGTTATATCAATATCGATATGTATTGACTTTTTGAATGCCTTCTAGAGTAGCTTAAAATAACCAGAAGATTTTTTTTTTCTTTAAAACAAAGTAACCTGTTACTTCTCCTTAAAAAAAAAATTATTCGAGGGTGTTACTTTAACTTAATTGGAATTCAAACCCAAGCTCAAACTCAAACTCAATTTCAAACTCAATTTCAAATTCGAATACTAGTCTCAAGTTATACCTTTAATATTAAATTTTAATATTTTAATACTCTCAATGCTATCGATCAATCAATTAACTCTAGTAGTGAAAAAAAATCAAAAACCCCTGGCTAACTAACCCAACTTGAGAACTCAAGTAAGAATTATTTCACTTTTGTATGCTCTCTCTTCTCTTTCCACTCAGTAAGGAAATGAAATTAAGCTGGAATAAAATAAAGGTAACTCTACAAGAATACAGGAAACGATAAAAAAAAAATGGGAAACCTAAAGGAAATTTTAGTATTGGTGGTATTGGAATCGCAAGTAGAAAGAAATAACTAATTTAATCTAATTTGGACGTAATGCTCCCCTCCCCTTCTCTGCTGAGTAGAGCATAAGCATAGGCATAAGTATAGCATAGCGTAGCACAACATTGCACTCGTAAGACATACAAAGAGATGGATAAAATTCTCTTGTAAATAATTTTCTTCCCCCTGATGGCTAGCTAATATTCATCAACTTCACTTGAGTTAGCTTTTAAAAGTGCGACAAGTACGACTGACAAGTACGAGCAAGAGCAACAGCAAGAGTTGGTGATGGAAAAAAAGTTGCGAGCGAGAGAGAGAGACTTGTTTCTCTCTCTATGTCTGTGTCTCTGGACTGGTCCATGTTAAAAAGCTCAGTTGAAGGAGAAACTAGAACCTGTGTCTGTGTGTGGCATACAGAACAGCTATTTTCCAGGTCCAAGTGATGGCCAGCAACAGGTTAACTTGAAGCAACAAGACCCAACGGCAACAATTCAACAGCAATACTAATAGCAATGGCTACACACACAGTAGCAAAATTTTCAAGAACAGGCTTACACTGGAAGTACTAGCATCATTGAAAAATTTTGATTTATATGGGTCAAGAGATAGAAGGATATGTAAGTTGAGGTTAACTGGGTTTTTACATTGAGATGAAACCAATACAACAGAACAGAAACGAGTCTTGTCTTTTCTGTATGTTTTGTGTGATTTTTTTTTTCAAAGTAATTGAAATAAATCAATGAAAAAGTGTGTGGAAGTAGGAATGAATTCGAAAAAAACCCTTTTTGTAGTATCCAAATTAGCTAATTAGTTACTTGTTACGGATGCCCACTCCAGTTCACCTTTCCCATATATAGAAACTTGAATTAATCCCAATCTATTAGGATTGGAAAAATACCAATTGAGACGTTGATGGAAGGCTAATGTAATGAATTGATAACGTCTGTTCTGTCTGTCACACAAGATGACAAAAATATTAAAATTGTAATTGTAATTGTAACTATAGTTCTAGTTTAAAGAGAAATTTTTATTTCATGTCTTGACCTGATTATTGTGTGAAAAATATTGCATATAGGTTTGTGCTGCAAAAATTTTACTCTGTACAGATATTTAGAAATTAATTACAACAGATTGGCGATAATTAGAATTCCAGACTGTTTAGAATAATTAGTCAGTATTCAATATGCAACTGTTCGAATCTTTTCCTCTTTTCAGTGAAACCACATCGTTTACGTAAACAAGATTTGTACCATAAATTAAAATTTCAATCTCTAAAAGCAATTAACTAATTAATTAAATCCTCTTTTACATCTTACTCTCGCCAAATTTCCTATTTGAAGCCTTCTTGGCAGCTTTAGTTTCCTCATTTAATCTTGATTATTACTTTTAGCATCCATCCTTCTCGTTTATCCCCTGCCTTATAGTATCATTGCCAATGGTAACTGTTCATCTAAGAAGTTATCGCACAATTTGTCTAATAATTTAAATATGTTAACTATTTACTGCTATATCTGTCAATTACCTAGTAAGAGCCCTTTGCAATCTTTATTTCAACGTTCACTAGCATTTTAATTATCGTCATCAAAATAAAGTCCTCTCCCCATTTCTGCCTCATAGCTGTCGTGGTGGTCTAACTTTTCTTGGTTGTATAAATGTATGCTACTAATCATTTAAACAATTGCCAATTGCGAGAAACTTAATTCAAGAAAGCTTCTTAACAGTACCTTGCATCCTTATAATGAAGATGAATAAATATATATATATGTATAACTCAGTATCAATGTTGAGATGATATCATTTTTACCGCTACTAACTTTACTTCCTCTCTCAATACATCTATCTATAAATCTCTCCTGTCCTATAATTTAGAAACATATTCATTCCTTGAAGTTATAGGTAAACGTAATGGATTATAGTTTGATAGTTGATAATATTACGTACATTTAGGCTCAGCTTAAATGATGTCATTGATAGCAATGGGCACCTTAGGCAGTATGCCATTTAATTTATTAGCTCACCCATATAATTGCGGGAATTATTATCAATAAAACACTGATGTTAGGTCGCTCCAAAATGTTTGGTAGGAGTAACTCCTGGTAATGAAGTTCGATAAAATACTTGGCTAGTTTATGCTCGAAACTATTTACATAGATTTATAATAATTGATGTAAACGTAATCTAGATCAAATAATTGATTAGAAATTCACAATTGATTCCCCTTCTTTATTGTTACTAATAGTTCATTCTTTTTGTCGATGCTAGCACTGAAAATATAGCCAGTCCTCCTTTGAACTATCTTGTAGTATGTCAGTCTACCCAATTGGATACCCTATCTTATCTCAATACAATATTTTATAACACATTAACCAAAATATATAAGCAATTGTCAGTCTTTATAGTTGCTTTATGTATCCAAAATTATTGAATATTAGGTTTTGATTTGGTTTACTTTCAATTGCCTTGATAGATGTAACAAATATTAAAGTTACTCTATAATTAATATTCCAATTCTTTATTTTCAGATATAACCATAGAGTTGGTATATTTTAGAGATTGTTCTGATAAGAAAGCTTAGGTTTTTACTTTGTAATTGATTGTAACTACTTGCTACTATAATATTGAAATTGTGTTATACAGAAATGTCATTCCAATTATACTTTTAAAGCTTTTGAATCAAAAATATCAAATTGTTCTTGATTAAATTTTTTAAACTGTTAGGTTAAATTATAAATATTCTTGTGTAAGGTTAAAGTTAGTTAGTTGTTCTATACCAGTTTTGACTTTGTAATTGTTCTTCATTCAAGATACTAAGGTAGCAACAGCTTCAATTACATCTATACAATTAATAAATTAAACATAGGAAAAGGCACTTGGGATGTTGACCATTTTATAAATACTTGAATCCAAATATACTTATATTTTAATTTTATATTTACTACAACATTTTAAATCGTTTTATTTATGTTTGTTATCCCAATATTTAATTTTACATCTGTGTACAAAGCCAACCAAGAAAACTAAATATAAAAATTTAGATAACATTAAAAAAAAGATATTCAAGTTTACATTATTTAAAGTATGAACAATTTCATTAACTGTTTTTTTTATTTAAATTGAATTTTAAAGAAGATAACCTAAAACAAAATACGGTAAAATAACAAATGAAGGAAATATCACAATAGCATCAATGAAGAATAATAATGAAACTCATTTAAAATTACTAAATTGTGCCATTGATGTTTTTGAAAAAAATTTAGTCATAATAATCTTTTGAAGTTTTAACAATTGACTAAATTGACACTTTGCAGATAAACTGGTGAACATTGCCCGCCAATAGATTGATCATATAAATTATAGAAATTACCGGATAAGCACTGATAAAATACATCATTATCACCAATGGCTAAATTGCCAGATGGAGTTAAATTCCAACCAGCAGCGTATATCGTACCAGCTTGTGGTGGGGGACCATCAAATTGGAATTGCCTATTAGCAACAATAGAACCAATCCTACCCTTAGAATCAGTTAGCATACCACCCTTCAAAGTCATTGCTAATATACCTTCAGAGTAGCAAGCATCTGCTGCCGTAATATCTTCAATATCAATATCTGATCTTTTTTCAAAAGGTTCATATTCTTCAAACATACTTTCTTCACCTACATCTTGTTCTGCTATATCCTCTTCCTCGACACTTTGGTCGTCTACATCCTGTTCTTCCAATTCTTGCTCTTGGGCTTCCATTCCTACTCGGTTCTCATTATTAAATTGCACAGTCGGAATATTAGTAGCTTGAATCTGACCATCATGGATTTGAGTAACGGGAACGACAGTTTTCTTTGGTTGAGGGGTCGTTGCAGTTGCCTGAATTTGACCATCATGAATTTGACTGACAGGAACTATAGTTTTTCTTATTATAATAGTCGATGTTAATGTCGTGGCCTGAATTTGGCCATCTGGAATTTGTGATACTGGAACCACTAACTTGCGATCTTCAGCAGGTTTAGCAAAGTTTCCACCCACAAAATCTTTAATATTTTCTTCATTGATTTCTCTTTTAAATGCTCTTTCCCCCACAACTGGCTGGGATGTTGCCGCTGCAACTATTGGCACGACAGCAATCCCAAAGGTCGAGGGATAATCACTAATACCGCCTTTATAGGTTGCAGTTGGAATCAAAGTATCCCAGGGCTCATGTGGAACATATGCAGAAAGGGCAGTCGATGCTAATGTTGCAGAGATAATTGATTTTTTGTATTGCATTTTCATTTTATATTATGATTATTTTAATTTGAAGTTTGGCTTTATTTTCCTTAGTATTGTATTGGATAATTACTAGAACAATAAGGAATTACATTTAAAGTTCAGAATTTGAAGTTCAAGTTAACCTGTTGGTTAACTTATCTTAAATACATGATTCTGAATGATTCTTCCATGGACTTTTTGTGTTTGTGTTTCACTCTATAGGTACAGAAATAAAGTTTAACGACTCCATCGAAAGGTGTCACTAAATTGATTTTTGATTTATAACACAAGAAAAGGTATCAAATGAATATATATAAAATTGTATCGTTAAGTTGAGCTTAATATTGGCTCATTACTAAAGCTTTGAAGGTAACAAAAAACTATCACGTGACTATTTCTATTCGAACTTCCTAAAAAGCATTAGTTGGTAACACATTAATACGTCCTTTTCTTTACTAAGAGCCGATGTATCTATAATAATCTATAATACAGTTCAATTTTAATTAAGTTTTTTATTTAAAATTTTGTCCTTAATTTAGTTTTTAGATGTTACGAATGTTTAAGATAATCAATTTTGAAAATAAAATTAAGCCATCTATCGATACTAATCAAAGTTTTTTCCAGCTCCAAAAAGAAGTATCATAGTCATGTATAGATCACCGATAATCGAATGAAAGGCCGCTACTGAATGTAGAGAAGACACAAACTAAGTGGATATTTCTATAATTATCATTATTTTTCTCTCAGTTAGTTACCAAAAATAGTATTATGGATATATTTACACATCTTCAAATATGGCAAATTCACCTCCAAATTCATAATTGATATTAAAATAAAAAGCGACATTCCCACAAAATTTAATCTTTTTGTGCTAAAATAAGCTGAAAATACAAATGAGATGTAACCCAATTTTAGGGTTTACCGCTGAAACCTCCAAAAAAAAATAACCTCATCATATACACAACTTCTTATCCCTCAAAATTAAACATTCTATTCTATTCTCAGTAAACTAATAACAAAAATTTTTAATTTTTTTCAATTACGTATGCTAATTTTTTGATGTATTTTTTAACATAGGCAAGAATAATTTTCAAAAAAAGGAAAAAAATAAATATTGCTTGTCTGATTACCTTATTAGGAAGTAATTAGCCAGTATTTCGTCTAAAAGGGTAATCATGATCATATTTTTCCGAATATACAATTATGACAAAAGTTTCGAAATGGCATTCTTAATTTTATAAGAAACTTACGTAGCAGATATTTGAAGTATTAACGTAAAATTTTTTTTTTCTCTCGATAGAGATTTAGATTCCTTATTTAGAATCAATTCAGGGCAATTAAACCTATATTAAAAGTGACTTTTAATTATAAACCAGCCTTTTTTATAACATTTTAGGGTTTGACCTCTATGTTCTTGTGCTTGTTAGTCCAGTTTAGGAAACCTCATGAACCAGTAAAAAAAAGGTCTTAGATCTAAGTTTTGTTTCTAGGTACAGTACGTAACAACAATGTCAAAACTTTCATTGTCCTTTGCTAGTCAAATTTCCAATTTCGAATATTGTTTGCCATATAATTTCTGAGTAAACTGAATTGTATATTCATAATAACCCAATGAGTTATTTATCCCAGCATTTTATTAATGAAATTATTCTTCAATTAAGGGGATATAATTAGAATAAATTCGAGTTTTGAATTGTATATAAGGTACCTGTATTTTGAAGATATTAATCTCAATTCCATTTGGTTTATCCTTTACTCTCAATAATAAAGAAACCAGAAAAGATCAACTTATCAAACCAAGTTTCCTCTTTACTATAACTTAAATATTCCAACAACAATGCAATACAAAAAAACTTTAGCTTCTGTCGCTTTTGCTTCCACTGCTCTAGCTGCTTACGTTCCATCTGAACCATGGGAAACTCTAACTCCAACTGGTACTTACAAGAATGGTGTTTCTGATTATGCTACCTCTTTCGGTATTGCCGTTCAACCAATTGCTACTACCTCTTCTGTTGCTAAGAGAGCTGTTGTTTCTCAAATCGGTGACGGTCAAATCCAAGCTACTACCAATACTGTTCAAAAGACTACCGCTGCTGCTATCTCCCAAATCGGTGACGGTCAAATCCAAGCCACTACCACCACCTCTACTGCTACTGTCAAGAAGACTACTGCTGCCGCTGTCTCTCAAATCGGTGACGGTCAAATCCAAGCTACCACTTTGACTACTTCTACTGTCAAGAAGACTACTGCCGCTGCTGTTTCTCAAATTGGTGACGGTCAAATCCAAGCTACTACTGCTACCACCACTCAAAAGACTACCGCTGCTGCTGTCTCTCAAATCGGTGACGGTCAAATCCAAGCTACAACTGCCACTGCTCAAAAGACTACTGCCGCTGCTGTCTCTCAAATTGGTGATGGTCAAATCCAAGCTACCACTTCCCAAACCTCTTCCAACACTGCTTCTACTTCCACCTCTTCTAAAGCCGCTGCTTCTTCCACCTCTGCTGCTGCCTCTACCAACGACCCAGTCACTGCTGAATCTTGTTTAACCGACAGTACTTTGGCCATGACTTTGA
Organism: Vanderwaltozyma polyspora DSM 70294; assembly: GCF_000150035.1. Lineage (NCBI taxonomy): Eukaryota > Fungi > Ascomycota > Saccharomycetes > Saccharomycetales > Saccharomycetaceae > Vanderwaltozyma > Vanderwaltozyma polyspora. The sequence continues at coordinate 177,297 of NW_001834689.1, forward strand.
AGGGTGGTATCTTGACCGATTCTAAGGGTAGAATTGGTTCCGTTGTTGCTAACAGACAATTCCAATTCGATGGTCCACCACCACAAGCTGGTGCCATCTATGCTGCTGGTTGGTCCATCACCCCAGAAGGTAACTTGGCTATTGGTTCTAACGATGTTTTCTACCAATGTTTGTCTGGTAACTTCTACAACTTATACGATGAATCTATCGGTTCTCAATGTGCCCCAGTTCACTTACAAGCTATTGACTTGGTCAAGTGTTAAATGATCAACACTACTTCTTTCTAATATAATCATGCATTTTATGGTTCTGGCATTTTTCAATTCATTACACGTGATATCATTCGTTCTTACAGATATCAAAGCCTTTAAATCTTCGTTTTAGGTTTAAGGGATTTTTACAAGTTTTCTATTTTTATTATAATTCTAATTTTTTAAATATATTTAAATATTGATTAATCGTTAATAGACAGGTTTTTATTAATTTTACTTTATTATTATTCAATAAGCTATCATTAATTAGATGATAAAATTGTGATCGCGGCGATTCTTGAAATTACAAGCGACACTAAGCCGACTGACTTGGTGGAACTTGATGGAATAAAGTATTTGACATTTGTAAATGGTCTAGAAAGAAAATCCGACAAGTATGGATTCTTTCCGGCTCAATTCTTAATAATCAAACAATAGAAAATGATCTTGTTCCCAATACAATGGGCTAAATCTTGATCATCTTGATCATCTTGATCCAATCCAATCCAATCCAATCCATTCATCCAAAAATAAGGGATCCAAGGTAAAAGTGGATAACACTTATCATTTTGGATTCCAAACCAAAAACAAGTTTGTTCTAAAGATTCATCACAATTATGACACGAGAAAAAACATATTTTTTGGCAGTATGACCTTATAAGTGTAATTACATCTAATAAGTCTATCAGAAGCAGCCGTATACCAAATTGTATTTAACTCCAATCATGAATGTCTTAATTACTCATTAAAATATAAGCTAAAACTACTATAACTCATTATATAATATGTCAAGATATCATCAACTTGAATTAGACAACGATTTATAACCGTCTCTATTATATGCTCATTACAAGGGATATACTTTAATTGGCTGTCATCAAGCTATTTAACAAAAATCTAGTTTTCAGAGTAATGCTCTTAAAAACAAACCTCACACTATATATTCGAGAGACCGTCCAATGTATCTTAATATATTATGAGTAGATTAGTAATTTAATAAATATATTTCGACTGTTTGGAATGATCTAAATATTTTATTTAAGAATAATAGCAGAATCTAATTTGGCTACCTATGAACTTACTTTTATATTCTTGTGTATAGTAGTTAAAAAGATAAAGAAACATTATTTGAAACTGGACTTCAATATTGCCAGCATCACACTTCAGATAAAATAAACTTGAATCTCCATATTTGGAATAAAGATACTCATAAGAACTAATATTTTGCTTCAGTTTCTTTACAACGTGAAGGGAATTTTAAAAGCATCTTATATACAGTCAAGCCCTTCATTATCCAGTTTTCGAATTTTTCATTTACTAGTCTGTTCAAGATCTGACTTACAATTAATCTCTATATAAAAAAATTATAATAACTCATTTTTTAAAATATATAACGTGCAATTAAAAATGTTTTAAAATACGATTAAAAATCAATAATCTTTATGAACACGAACGTAGGTATCTTTCTATTTTAAAAGTACAAAATCCCAAAAGTATTTAACTTATTTTATTCTAACCAGACCAATATTAAATGTTTCCCCATAACCTGTATGTTAACATTGACCAAAGAGACAATTTCCAAAGGGACTGGGGCACATTGAGTACCGATAGATTCTTCGTATAAGTTGTGAAAGTTACCAGACAAACATTGGTAGAAAACATCGTTAGAACCAATAGCCAAGTTACCTTCTGGGGTGATGAACCAACCAGCAGCATAGATGGCACCAGCTTGTGGTGGTGGACCATCGAATTGGAATTGTCTGTTAGCAACAACGGAACCAATTCTACCATTGGAGTCAGTCAAGATACCACCCTTCAAAGTCATGGATAAAGTACTGTTGGTACCACATGAAACGTTGTTGATTTCCAATGGACCAGTAGAAGAAGCAGATGCAGAAGAAGCAGATGAAGAGCCAGAGGCTGGTTCTAAGGTAGAGGTAACTCTAGTAGAAGCTTGGATTTGACCATCTGTGATTTGAGAAGCAGCAGCTTCAGTGTTCTTGGCGGTAGTAGCTTGAACTTGACCGTCACCAATTTGAGAAATAGCAGCTTCAGTGTTCTTGGCAGTAGTAGCTTGGATTTGACCGTCACCTATTTGAGAGACAGCAGCTTGGGTAGTCTTTTGAACGGTGGTAGTGGTCTTGGTGGTAGCTTGAACTTGACCATCAGTAATTTGAGAAACAGCAGCTTGAGTAGTCTTTTGAACGGTGGTGGTGGTCTTGGTGGTAGCTTGAACTTGACCATCAGTAATTTGAGAAACAGCGGCAGCAGTAGTCTTTTGGACAGTAGTTGTAGTGGTAGTAGGAGCTTGAATTTGACCATCACCAATTTGAGAAACAGCTCTCTTAGCAACAGAAGTAGAAGAAGATGAAGCGATTGGTTGAACAGCAATACCAAAGGTAGAGGTATAGTCAGTGTAAGCACCCTTGTAAGTACCGGATGGAGTCAAAGTTGACCAAACATCACCTGGGGTGTAACCTTCAGCAGAGACAGTGGCAGCTAGGGAAGCGACGGTAGCAGCAGCGAATTTCTTGTATTGCATTGTATTATAACGTAAAACTTTATTTAACTATATTATTAGAATAGACTTCTCTTGTCCCTCTGATAGTGTGTTGATATTTTTTTAAATTTATATTATGTATTAAAGGTAAAATATTACGATAACGAATAAGACTAAAATCTGGTCGATGGTTAGAGTGAGCAACCTATTTATATACTATCCAAGATAGAGAGGATGAAAACTTTTCGAACCAAAGAGAAACAGGTCAATAAAAAAATAGTTCAAGTGAAATATTATTATCAAAAGCAGTAACTATGTGTTAATGCTTCTTGTAACTGCCGCATTGTACTATTAAAGCCTAGTTTTGTTAGGATTTCCTGAAGTAGAAGCAGGCCCAAGAAAATAAAAGCTACTATAATGGGAAATTTAGTAGTTGGAAAGACACTGTGATACATGGCTGGGGAGACCTGGTAGAAAGATGAAAAAACGATATTTAAGGTAACTGACCACTCACCAAAACCGAAATATCAAATCAACTTACGTGAGGGAGAAAGATCAGTCCTGCTGTCGCCCATTAGTTTACTTCCTTCCTATTCAATAGTGAACCAAGATCAAGTCAGTACCTCTCTCTCTTTCTCCCCCCCCTCCTCCAACAGAATCTTGTGAGATAGGTAAGTAATCTTACGTTAGAACCGTTTTCGAAAGTGAAAAAAATAAATAATTGTAAAACAAGTTTGAGAAGCTTACTTCACTGTATTAGACGGTAAAATAAAATAACTCTTGGATACACAAGTAGTCATTATAGCAAACGATTTTAATTTCCTTCCACGACTAAAACGCCAAATCTAAGTTTACTAATAGTCAGTTTAATTCTTCTTTTAGAAATATAATCCGAGCTAGGAAAGAATACTGTTAATCGTACAAATTCAAGCATAGTTCCTATGTATAGGCTTAACAAACCGAAGAGAGATTTAAATTATAGTTTTTTTTTACCTCGATTTTACCAATTATGAGTATTTACAATAAGCCTAATATGGGCTTAGTGATACACAGATATGAGAATCTTTTGTAGGAATATAATGAAATAAACTTCTCGTGTTTCCCGTCACCTTTCTATCAATTTGTTAGTAATTCCATTGGATGTAGCAGTGTATCAATTCTCTATAAGAAGAAATATAAATCAAAAATGAGTAGCTACGCTGAATTAGCAAGAAAGAAAAAACCATCAATCTGAATGGGCTGCCTGCAATTAGAGCCAGTTTTTATTCCTTCCCACTTGAATTCAGTATTATGGTTGCGTTTTATGTATGTTTTCTTTTTACGTTTTTTTGGTTCTAACGCCAGATCTCGCAATTTCTGAGAGAAATCCTGCAGAAAATATGAGCATGTACACACAATTTCGAAATATATATATATATTTTTTTTTGCTTTATTATGCTATTTTTAACTTTTACTTTTTTTTTGTGTTCATTTTTTTGTGTTCATTCTTTTTTTTTTGTGGACAAATAAGGTTTTGTTTCGTCTTTTTCAGGTTGTTTTTCCTTTTTTCTTTTTCTTAGTTTTATTTTTTCTCTGAGGGAGCTACACCCCCTCGGCGGGTCCTGAAGCACAAGAGAGAAGCAGCCGGAGCCAGTGTAGGAACCTGGTTGTGTGGGCCAGTCTGTGCACGTGTGAATACTGATACGTATCGTTGTGGACGGGGATAGTTTCAGAGTACAATGGAGCGGAGAGGCGGGAAACGCCTGCATTCCGTATCCAATTTCGGATGCTTAAAAAGAAACTCTGTAGGCAGAAAAACCAACGTGGTAGAATGGGCTTCTTGCTCGTGTGGTACTTTCCATAGAGATGCTCTCAGAGTTTCTGTCCGGGAATGATATCTCTTTTTGGCTTTTCTTTTTTTTATCTCTTTACTTAAGTACCGGTGTTGTCGATATCCGTTCTTCTGCTACGCATAGTTTTCTCCAAGCGAGGAGGTCAGCTGAGCGATTTCGGCAGTATCTCGGATTCAGGCAGGGTAATGGAGCTTCCAGTAGTATTTCGTGTTGAGTCGAACCTAAGATATCAATTTCCAGATTGGGTAATAACACCGGATGCATGGGTGGAGATAAGATAGATAAGATAAGAATAGAATAAAAAAATATTAAAATCAACCATAAAAGAGAGCCAAAGACGAATTTTTGTTTGTACAAGCCCGGTTTATGCTAGCTAGGAATAAAATCAATTTTCTACATACATACTTTGATACTTAGGATATCATATCATAGTATATTTTATTATGTTAAATCATGATCTGATCTATAACTTGTTTCAGACCTACATCAACTAGCCACAGGTAATGTTTCCAACCATGCATTACTGGTTACGTACGTGGTTTGTTCGATGAATTATAATGAAGTTCGATAGAATGGCATGGTTTTGTATGGTATGATGATGATACCTAATTAATTGATTCATGCATGTCTGGCTCAATTAATTCTTATCCTCATTATATTTTATATCACAATACACACCAATTCGGCGTAGATGTGTAAATGTTTTGCTAATTTACGTCGTTTTAATTAGGTGTAACGTAATAATTACATACAACAACTGTCTTGTGCACCTTGAATCTTTCTACCTCTAATGTTACTTCTAATTTTAAATCAGGAAATATAATTAAATTTTTAAAATGCAATTTTTATTAATCTTTATTATGATCTCTCATACATATGCATAACATATATCTATATCTAAATCTATATCTATATACGTTCTATGTTATAACGTTACCACCAATTAATCCATTAGGTTCCACTTTCACCTCAAGATTAATACACGAATCAGCACTAATTTTGAGGGGAGGATTGAACAAACGAGACTTGAATACTCATATTATTATCATTGTGAACCTTTCATCAATATCTCGTTGTTCAATTATATATTCACAAGTTCTATTAAAATGAGAAAGAGGCACTTGAAGCAATTGGTTTGTTTTACTCAATGAAGCGGAATTCTTATTGAAATTCTTGTTATATTCAATAAAGTTACCGTCTACAGAGATGACACAATCTTCAACAATATCCAAACCTCTTGAAGATGGCGAAGAGGCTGATATCCGGCTATCAAATTGATTATTCTCAATTGTTGATTCTTGCAATTTCAACGAATTCAAATTGACTTTTATCAATTCTATCAACCCATTAATATAATTTATTGAAATCGTAGAATCATAATTTGAATTGGAAGGAATGAAAAAATACAAACACCTGTTTAAAATTTCAATCATTAATTCACAACTTAGAACATTATCCATTATCGAATCCGCAACTCTTAAAGATCGTTGTAAACACTCCAGCACCCTTTTACCATTTCTGTTGTCAAACTTTGTCAACTCTTCATTTTCACCAATTGACGATATTTCTGTTTGCCACCATAAATGTGAACAATAGTATACTGCCCTACATTGATCATTTTTCTTCAACAATTTAGTTGAATGGGAAATACACTTTAATATTAGAATGTTATAATAATTTTCCTCTGAATACAACGATCTTGTTTTTTGTAATGATTGTATTAAATAAATTAATGCTTGGAATTGCGGGGTAGAATCAACAATATATTCTTCATAGAGTGTAATTGATTGTGAATAAAAATCGTAAGATACTTCATTTAACATCAATTGATCTGAGATTGAAGCTGTTTGTAGGAACAATTTAAAGATTAAATCTATCAATTCAATATCGGTTTTATCGTTATAATTGAATATGTCATTAATACAACGTGAAATATATTTGAACAGTTGTTTCAATTGATTTTCACAATATTCTGTTATATTTTCATTATTTTTAATTTTACATTTTAAATGATCAATATATCTGATCAATTTCCAAAAATTTGTAATCAAAAGTGGATAAAATATTCTAATTAAGTTAGGATTACCAGAAAACCAATTTTTCAAAATTAGAATGAATTCAATTTTTAAATTCAACTGTTTTAAATTTCTCAAATGCTTTATATTTATATTGACAAAGAGCAATTGATTTATGAACTTTAGTAATAGTTCAATAATTGGATTTGAAATATCAAAATCATTTAATGATAAAACTGGATTTAAAAATTTCAAAAAATTTCTCAAAAAATTAAAATCATTAGAGTCATTCAAGGGTATAATATTATCTAATTTATTTGACTGACATAACTCATTTAATATTGGAAGAATGATTTTCAAAGAAGAATCGTTATCCAATATATTAATAACATTGATAAAATTCCCACAACATTTGATCAAATTATAATAAAAATTAGGTTTATCATCAATATATTCGTTTAAACCTATACAGAGTAGGAATTCTATCAGATGGGTATCTTTTTCTTTTTTTGGGTTTAACTCGAGACGTAAGTTTAAAATATTAAAAATTTTATCAATGATATGAAAATCCGATGGTTTATAAATTAAATTTAGCGCTATTAAAGAGTTTAATAGAGAACATAAGTTTTCAATTGGGTAATCCTTATTTTCAGATAAGAATTGATCAACGAAGTTGAATAATTCCATTGTGAAATCCAATGAGTTCTTTTCAATTTCATCTTTAGAGATGATAAATTTTGAAATTAAATTTTTAAATATCAAATCAATTGAAACAGAAGAATTCAAATCTGGTAAAGTTTTCAAATAAGAATTTAAAGATTTCAGATGAAAATTTAAAGGGAAAATTTGGAATAAAACATCGAACAAATATTCTTGTGAAATTTTATCATTACATTGAATCAATTGTAGTAAGAAATTTTTCAAAAAAACATCGTTATAAATATCCCAGTTATTTGCATCAATTAGTTGTGATAATTTAACTAATTGTGAACCAATTAAAATTTTCAAATCAATTCTTTCTTGTGAACGTAAATCCCTTTCTCTTAAAGGACCCTGATGTTGTAGACGTACCCACAGCTTATTCATTTCTGTGAAATTATTAAAATTAAACTCTAAATCAAAGAGTAGGTCTTCCTTTGTGGACGGATGATTGTTATTAAAATAGTCATTTGTCATCTGTGACAAATAATAGCGTAAGAATAAGCCTCTTGTTGGATTTTGTATACCTCTTGACATTTCTATCATATCTTTCAATAATTCCCGAGAAGGTGTTGATTCGTCGTTTGAAGCCAGTATTACTGATCCGACAGTTATCATCAGATACAGTCTTGGCAGCACGTTGCCTGAGTATTGTACTAACTCATACAGATCTTGTAGTTGGTTGATCTTGTTGGCATTACTATCAATACTAATAAAATTACTATAAAGATAACTTTTTAGAATGGACAAAGAGTCGAAAACCGCTAGATATAGCTCATAGTACTGTTTTGGCTTCAGATGGCCCAACCTCAATTGGTTCAAGACAAGGGAATAACATTTCAATGATTCCATCAACTTGTCATTTTCTAAGAACTTGCTAATCGAAACCGATTGTTTTTTAATTAAATTAATAGCATTTTGTGAAGATTCTACCATTCTTGAGGATCCAGTTGCATTTCCAACGTAGAGAGTAGTAGTAATCGATAGAGATGATAAGATATAAGTCTGTAGGCCAACCAAAAATTGATTGGTGATTGAAAGGAACCCCTTCTTTTAAATATGTCAAAATGTGTTGTAAGTCGAAATTGACATTTTAGCTTGTTCATTTTTGGGTAAAACAGAAAAGCATATCGGAAATCATCCAACCACGTGATATACACAAGCACGTGACACCCACCCACGTGATCAACAAGGGAAAAGCGAAAAGAACAGGAAAAAGAAAAGCACACTATTGTTTCTTTTTTTGTGTCTCTTTCGTGTGCGTTTCTACCTGCAACATACAATACAATACAATACAATACAAGAGCATAACAAGAGCATAACAAGAACACAACAAGAACATAAAACGGCACAGCACAGCACAGCACAGCACAGCACAGCACATCAGCCAGAAAGAAAAAACCCTCAAGAATCAGATGAAAATTGACTGGTACGTCCGTAACGGAAGAATACACACAGATAACCAACGACAACAGCAATCCCAACTCATCCGTCATCACGTTTATCATCAAAAAACCGTTCACCAACAACGCAAAACTCTAACCCCTTCCTCCTCTGGTTGCAACGAAAGACCACGACCACGCGACCACGACCACGACCACGACCCAAGCCAGCTAGGGAAGGTTCTCGACTTTACCCAGTTCATTTGATTTGTCAAAAATCAACCACTCAACCACTCACTCAATCTCCTTTCCCATCACCAACCTACCCTCAGCATCATCGATATTAACTTTGCACTTCGTTAGAGTCTCTCTGTCTCTTATGGTTAGTAATCATTCTATTCTAATCTAATCTAGTCCATTTCAACTCAATTCAATTAGCTCCATCGTAAAGACCACTTGAACTCTTGCAGCTGGACGGGATGGATGTCTCTGACAAGAGAGAAGCCAGTTCCAGTTCCAGTTCCTGTCCCAAGTCCCATGTCCTGGTCTTCCACTTCTCTAAAATTGTTGTTCCCAACAGAACGATAAAATGCTGTGTCATACCATCAATCCTTTGTTCGATAGCGACGACCTCTTCGATGCCTACTCTAGTGTGGTCCTATATCACCTCTAAAGTAGGGCTGTCTCTAATTTTATGTTAAGGTAAAGGTAAAGGAAAAGGTAATGTAATGTTTGAAGTTAGAGCCATCAAGAACGACTATGATGATGATGATGATGGCGATGATGTCTATCCAAAACCGATACTGCCGATTATTTCCATTTGATGGTCTAGATTGATTAACTTAGTAATTACTTCTCTTCTTTTTTTTTTTCTTTGCATGATTCCCTTTATACTTCTCTGTCTCTTCTATTCTCTACCTCAGAGGTAGTTATCCAGAGATAGTATCCACTCTCAAGGGTTGGATTCATTTAGGATCACTACTACAATCTGAAATTTAAAAACTATATAAACCTTGGTTATTTCAATTGGTGATGTTTCTTGTTGAATGGGTGGTATGAATCCTGAACTCTTGGTTTTTCTACTTTGCAATTCTCATATCTGAGTCCAACACAGTCCCCATATAACATTAATAATGGCTACTAGACTATTCACTAAAAGATCTTACTGGTTAGCTGCTGCTGCTGCCACAACTGCCACTGCCGCAGTATCCTTCAATTACAATGCTGATAACAATCCATTCAACAGAAACAGTGGTAATGCTAAGAAAGTTGGTGTTTTGACCTCTGCTGTTGCAGGTTTGAACGTCGCAATCCCAAATAAGTCAAAGAGCATTAAAGATTACCAAAATGTCTATAACGATATTGCAGAAAAAATCAGAGAAGAAGATGAATTCGATAACTATATTGGTTACGGTCCAATCTTGGTTAGAATTGCTTGGCACTCTTCTGGTACCTTCGATAAGAACAATATGACAGGTGGTTCATTTGGTGGTACCATGAGATTCAAGAAGGAAATCAATGATCCATCTAATGCTGGTTTGAAACAAGCTGATGAATTCTTGGCTCCAATTTATAAGAAACATTCATGGATTTCTCATGGTGATTTATACACTTTAGCAGGTGTCACTGCAGTTCAAGAAGCACAAGGTCCAAAGATCCCATGGAGACCAGGTAGAGTTGATCAACCAGAAAACACAACCCCAGAAAACGGTAGATTACCAGACGCTACCGGTGACTCAAGCTATGTTAGAAATTACTTTGGTAGATTTGGCTTCAATGATACTGAAATTGTTGCATTGATTGGTGCCCATTGTTTAGGTAAGACTCATTTGGAAAACTCAGGATTTGAAGGTCCATGGGGTGCTGCTAGCAATGTTTTCTCCAATGAATTCTTTGTAAACTTACTAAATGAAAACTGGAAACTACAAAAGAATGCAGCTGGTAACGAACAATACGATTCTCCAAAGGGTTACATGATGCTACCAGCTGATTTCGCATTAAGACAAGACAACAAGTTCTTAAAGTTGGTCAAAGCTTATGCCAACGACCAAGATCTATTCTTCAACGATTTCGCTAAAGCATACGTCAAATTATTAGAATCTGGTATCCACTTCCCAGCTGATCAAAAACCATTCATCTTCAAGACTTTAGATGAACAAGAATAGTAGTATCTCAACTGTTCTCTTCCACCATATAAGTGGAAATACCCTCACATCTCATACAAGCAAAAAACATATACTCATTGTAATATTTAAACTAAATTACACTTACAATTAACTTAACTTAACTTAACTGAAAGTAATCATTATTATATATCCTATTTATATTTAACACATATTCGAAATTAATGAAACCATTGCATTATATATTATTAATATACTGTCACCAGTCGTCATTGAGGGTTTTCGTCATTTTGACGTTTCCTATTTGTTACACAGTGTAAAACCTCTATTTCTTCCCTTCCCTTTGCTTTCCTCGTTTCTCACCATACAAAGTTGAAAAATTAAACCAAAGCCAAATCGAAATCGAAAGCAACTTGAATCGAAATCGAATTGAATAACGATGAACTGGAAAGGTATACTTAAGAATAGAATGGTATTTTAGAAGGGTTATTGTTTGGTAGAATCTTTCTTGATGGGTTACTGTCTGTATCTGTATATGTGTGAGTGCTGGGGAGCAGACAAAAGAGAGAGAGAGAGAAAGTGTGTCAATTAAAATTTAAGAGAAATGATATCTGTTGTTAACCGTTCTGTTTGTAGTTCTACTAGACGTTGTCTAATAAGTTCGATGAGCTACTCAACCGTCACATCTTCATCCTCATCTTCATCTTCATCGAATGATTTATTGACTTGGACTGAGTTTTTCCAATTGAGAAAGAAGCAGAGAAAGATCAATGTTGGTTCTTCAGCTTTCACTGCTTTGGTTGGTGCAAATGTATCTTGGGCTTATTTATCAACTATGCAGATCGATCCTACCCAAACTATATTGGGGTTTGATCCGCTAGTCGTTATATCAGCAGGTTTGATCGCATCCGGTACGTTAGGTTACTTATTTGGCCCATTGTTAGGTTCTCAATTGTTTCAATTGTCAAACAGAAGTAAATTAACTGCATTTAATAATAAGAATAAAGAATTCCTGAAAAAAATCATTCATAACAGAGTTGATGCTTCTTCACAAAGTTTCAGTAATCCTGTGCCAGACTATTATGGTGAAAAAATCGGTTCCTTAAAGGAATATAGACAATGGTTAAGAGATTGTCATGCATACAGAAGAAAAGCCAAAGAATTTTTATAATCCATATATCAAGAAACCCAAGACTCACCTACCCCCCTTCCAAACTTTCTAAAACGCTTATATATTTTATCTATTCGTCTATTTATATACACTAGAGTTGAATCAATAAAAACTCGATTAATAAATAAAAAAAATCAAACACACTAACGTTCATTTTGCAAGAACCAATTAGTCATGAAAGAGAGTTTATAAGTTACGCATCTATCATCTACGGTTGAGAGACAGTCGTTGAACCAGAATGAAAAGATAAATCGCATATTTGTATTATAAAAAATGAATAGATGTATATGTAAAATTAACTAGAATGAAGTAAAATCAAATTAAATCAAATTAAATCAAATAGAACCATCTTTCCTATGGATTTTGAATCTTATTATCAGATACGTTCATTGGTGACTTGACGATGTCGTTATATAAAGGAGGCACTCTGTTTTCTTCCAAATCGTGGACATTAGTTAGCTTATTAACATTCTGTTCTTCGACAGCAACATTGCTGTTGTCATTAGAGCTGACTTGTTGGTATTGACCACGACTTCTCTGTAAAGAAGTTTCATGGATGACAAACATAGCATGGATGACTGCTGGGAAGAAGAATAAAAGAAATAGTAATACGTTCAATAACGAATCCTTGCTGAAAAATCCACGTCTCTTCCAAACAGCAACTGGAGGCAAAAAGACAGCAATGATCAACAATACCAAATCATGTTTATCTATTGAGAAGATTGGACTGCCACTTTCGTCGTTGTTATTCTCTTGTGCTTGGTTTGACATTTTTGTAGTCCTTGGTAAAGTAAAAGTGTTGTTTTATCTAGAATAGAGATATCTGATCCAATACAAAGTTAAAAGGAAATACTCGACCTTTTCAGTATCCTAAAGATGAGTATTTGTAAGATATTAAAATACAAGTGTTTATAAACGTTTAAAGAACAGGATAGCTGTATATAAGCCTCTTTTAGTAACTGGTGGTAGTGATGGTTGTCTTTTCCTCCTGAATTCCGAAATCATTTGGATGCAGCATTCTGAACGTTCGGGAGATGGGATGACGTAATATAGCGATCTGGAACAGACGTTAAAGTAAAAAGATGGAACCAGCGATCTAGTGATATACAATTACAACCATATCTATAGAAAAATCTATAGATATGGTTGTAATTGTAGTAACGATGTATTTGTTGTGGGTGTTTCTTATATATCTGGCTTGCAGCATGGAATGCATTCATTGGCGACTGTAAATGTGCAAAAGAACTCGGAACAGATGGGATGACCATAAGGTCCCCAAAAGTCTGGTATCGATGTAGATGCACATGTAGATATAGTTGTATATTCAGAAGTTGTTGCTGTGCCTGTGACACACACACAACCTCTCTCTCTCTCTCTGTCAGCGTCCATCAGCCTCTGCCTCTACTTCTCTCCAGCCCAGCCGGGTAACTGCCCTCTTCCTCAATTTTTGACCTCTCTGCCCAACCAGCACCAAATTTAAAATATCTTCTTGATTTAAAGGTTATCTATTATAACTTAACCATCGAACTAACTGGGTCTACAACGGATGAGACAAGTGATTTCAGTTCATTGGATTAGCCACATCATTGCAGTGTAGGTAGTAGGTTTAAGTTTAGATTCTCACACATTGAAAAAAACCTTCCTGTTGCCCTAGTGTAATTTGTTTTCTAGTTATCATTTTTTCTGTTTCCAAAATCGATTTTGCTTTAGCTTCGAATAGAGAGCCAGGTTACTGTCGGTTATCCAAGTTGCTTATTTTAGTGGAGTCCTTTACCAAGACCATTTGATTCTGTTGTGGTCGTTCTTCTTTTGTTTCCACCTTTAGTTCCTCTGTTTATCCCTTTGGTCGGTTATCTGGGTTTTACATTTCATATCCAGGTACTTTTTTCTTCCCTTCGATTTTGTGTGTGTGTGTGTGTGTGTGTGTCTCTCTCTCTCTCACTCTATCTCTTTATCCATCTCTTACCATCTCTGTCCCTGTCTGTACATGCATACTACGATATCCTATACTTTGTAGTAAAGGGAACAAGTAAACTGAATTGTGAAAAAAATAAAAAATATTTTGTCGTTTAATCATCTTCTAAGGAACATACTTCATTATTAGCTGATATATTTTTGGAAAAAGTTTTATTCTACTCTTCAGACTTTAAAAGAAAAATATCTATCTCCCTTTTTTGTTTCATTTTGTTTTATTTCCCTGTTTCATTATCACATCTGGACTAATATCATACTCGTATGTCTTTGAAAAGGAAGTATTTAGATGATTGTGATAGGGACAGTTTCACTTTCCCTCTACAATCTTTACCTGATGAGCTGATTCAAGAATTATTCTCACATCTACCACAATCGGATAAATTGAGCCTATGTCTCCTAAACAAAAGGTGTAATAAAATCGCAACAAAGTTATTGTACAGAAGAATTTACTTGAATGATTCTAACGTGGTTAAAAGCGATTTCATGGACTTAGCAATAAACTGGTCTTTATTACACATACCGTCTTTCTTATTCGAAGATGAATCGAGAGCAATTGCCAACCATAAACTATCCTTATTAATTAGTACACTACTAAACAAAAAGTTATGTGTAGAGTCAGTACAATGGATTAGAATCAATTGGGATTTAGATTCAAATTTACAAAGAAAGATATTATCAATTTTATGCAATTTCGGAAAATCTATACAGAGATTGGAAAACATCACTGACCCAGGTTGTAATGACATAATCTCAACCGGTGCTATCTCTTCTGAAAAAGTAACAAGTTTTGATTTAGCACCTCCAAATTCATTACCTGAAATGACTGTACCGAATGATTACATACCAAATTCTCAAATGTATTTGAGACAAAGAATTTCCTCAAGATTATCTCATATGACTTTATTTATCGATCCTCTAAAGTTATTCAATTACTTATATCCTTTGGAGAATAAATTACAGATTGTAGATTTGAAACTACATTGGAGAAGTGAATTTTACGAATCAAAATACTTTTTGAAAAGAATACGAAAAAATAAATTTGAGAAATTATCAAATATCTTTGACGTCAGGTCATTAAAAGTATTAACCATCATCTCATGGAATGAAAACTTAATGGAAAGAGAAATAGAAATGATCAAAGATTTTAAAGAATTTACCTATATCGAAGACTTATCCTTAATTTCAATAAAACAAGATACTTCAATTTTAGTTCCACTTTTTTCTAAATTAACAAAATTGAAAAGATTAAAAATGGATTTCCTAGATGATTATCTACCTGAGTCCACGAATCCTGAAATTTTTTTAACAATGATGTTGTCTTGTAAAAATTTGCAATTTATCGATATGAGATTTCAAGGTTTAGATCCTTCAATTATTTCAATTGCAGAAGTAATTGATAGGGATAATTCTGCATCACAGGATAATGAATCAAATGAAGCAAGTAATAAATTCATATTATCGCAACATTGTCAATGTGAAAGTTGTGATCATGTATTTAATGAGATATTAAAGAAAAAAATTTTCTTATTCCCTGAAGATTATTATTTCCAAGATGTAAATGATATTGCAGCAAAGGATATCTTTAAAATGATGCGATATTTGTCATTATTGCCTTATTCAAAAGCTTGTGATTATTATCCAAGTGTAAGGACACAGCCTATGAATTTAAAAGAATTTGTTAAGAAAATGAATGAAAATTTATTAATTTACAGACAAAGTAGAAACCAACTTATAAAAGAGGAAATCAAGTCAACAGATATAGATGATATATTAAATGACATACAACGTGCAACTTATTCTTTACCACATCCAGCATTAACTGAAAATGATGTTATTTGTTGTTACCATGCCTTAATTCATCAGTTCAAGACAACATATGTAGCATTTTTGAAAAGATTCCCAAGATTAAGATTTTTAATGTTGAATGATATTCCAACAGTAGTTGTTGAAGAAAACAATGAACGTGTATTTGAACCTATTTTTTATCACCGTGACTATGTAACGAATTTAACAGGATGGTCGAAATTTGATTCTGGAGAGGAAGAAAATGAACATGACGGGAATGGAAATGATTCACTAGATACATTGACAAGAAAAATATCAGCATTTTAGTAATAATAGATTAATCAAACATTCCTCTTCTTTTCATCATTAAAACCTAAGAATAAGAACAACGACAACAACAACAACGACAACAACAACAACGACAACAACAACAATAATAATAAATCAACACAATTTAAGCATGTTTAACACCATCATTTGATATGAAACCCTCTACACCCAACTAAAGGCTCTTCCTATGCATTTACAAATCTTCTTACATGGCCATGGTATAGTAATGATTTTTTTTTTCAATCAAATTATTCATAATTACATATTTTTAATATTAATGTCATACTTTAATTCATATAATATATAGTTTACTTGGATGAATGAAATAAATTAAACTACAATTAGCCAGCACTTACTCGATCATCATCATCATCTCACAGTCGTTGTCATCGTTATATCGGTAACGATATAAAAATCCATCACATGCAACGGTAGCAACGCGTATAAAACCTCAAGAAACTTCTTCTTTTAAACTTCAACTACATTTTTGCTTGCTAAATTGGAAATTAATCGATGAATTGTTAAATTTACATCAATTAAACAACCAAGAACATCAATTAATTATAGATTTTTTTTATATTTGACTAGTAGTTATTTCTAAGAATTCTCTTTGTATCATTCTCGTTTTACTTACAACTAGATCATACGGAGAAAATATAATCATTAATTGATTCGACTAGGCTATTTATAAGGAAGAGGAAACATTTCGAGACCCTATTCTACTGAATCAAGAATCCCAATTGAACATTAATTAAGAAAGCTTTAAGAAAATGTATGAAGGTTTAAGTGAATTTTTGGAAGAACACAAGACTAGACGTCATGAATTGAAAGAATTGCAAAAGGATGAATCTATTTTAACTGAAAATAAACGTAGATTTGTTTTATTCCCAATTAAGTACCATGAAATTTACGATGCTTATAAGAAACGTGAAGCTTTATTCTGGACTGCTGAAGAACTTGATTTCTCAAAAGATATCCAAAACTGGAATGACGATAAGATCACCAAAGATGAAAAGGAATATTTCATTAGATTGTTAGCTCTGTTTGCCTCTAATGATATGGACAGAGAAAATTTAACCGAACATTTATCTGCTGAATGTCAAACTCCAGAAGCAAAATGTTTCTACGGTTTCCAAATCATGGTTGACAACATCCATCAAGAGGTATATGGTATCTTGATTGATTCATTAGTTAAAGACGATGAAAAGCGTACCTCTATGTTTGAAGAAATAAAGGATTTGACTAACATTAAGGAAAAGATTGAATATGCTAAAAGTTGGTTTGAAAATGAAGACAATTTATTTGGTGAAAAACTAATTGCAGAAGCTGCAGTTTTAGGTATTTTTTCATTGAGTGCTTATGTTTCAGTATTATCATTCCAAAAAGGTGGATTAATTCCAGGATTTGTCACAGGTGTTGATAATATGCTAAGAGATCGTGGATTACATGTAGACTTTTGTTGTTTGATGTATGCTCATTTGAAGAATCAAATTGACTCTGAAATCGTTCAAAAAATTATCGTCGACGCTGTTGAAATTGAAAAGAAATCATTATTAAAGGCATTGCCAATAATCAAAGTCAATTTGAAGATTGATGAAATGAATCAATTCATTGAATATGTTGCTGACTCTATATTAGTTGCATTTGGTAATGAGAAACATTATAATGCAACCAATCCATATGAATTTATGGAAAATGTTGTCTTACCAGGTAATACAAATTCACTTGCCAAGACAATTGCTGATGCACAAAAGGCCAGTGAGTTTGCCAAGACATCCAAACCTGATGCTGAGACCACAACATTTTCATTCAACGAAGACTTTTAATTTAATCGTTCTGGATATTTCTATCTCTTTATTGAATTTAAATATGGTTATCCTCCCAATAGATAATTAACTTTTATGACCCCCCCCCCCCCCCCCCCCCCTGCCTTGCCATACAAACTAATTTAATTTTATATACGTCAAGATATATAGATTTATTATATATACCTATATATAATCAATTTTTTTATTTTGTTTAGAATCGACCAACCACTATGAACAATTAATATAGACATACATGGTTTTATAACAAGATTAGATATAGAGATGATATGTAAATGAACTCATACCTGCATTACAATTGTGAGTTTTATATCCTGTTTTCACTACTGACGCTTTTTGAGTTTACAAAGCCATAGATCATAATTGCATTGTATCAAGATGAACGATGGAGCAAAAGGGTCCAGTCCAGGTCCAGGTCGAAGTTCTGAAAGAATCAAGAAATATGCAAGACGAAAGACCAATTAAAAAAGCACACACAGACATTTACATATTTACTAAAGATACCAAAGAACCAGAGAACTCAATCCATCAGTGACACGAGTTTAACAGGATAAGGTACTAGTTCCAGTTCCAGTTCCAGTTCCAGTTCCATCAGTTACGCCAAACACTTCCTCATTAGAACAATAAATGAATTACTAATTTCTTACAAAAGAGGTTTAAATCTGAGACTTGATGAAATTGATATCGATACATACCCAGCTGTTGCTGCAGAAATTACTTTGATTAATATAGTTTCTTGGACTTCCTCGCTGTCTCTTTGATAGTCCATGGGGGGAGTGTTTTAGACCGTCGTTGCTTGTTGCATCCATCCACATCGTATTTTCGTGAATTTGGAAATTTCCCACATTGCTTTTCCTCAGAAGAACCAAAGACTAAAGTGTAATTTGTCTTGTCTTGTCTTGGGTAGTCTTGTGTGTCTATGTATCGGTCTTGGTTCCTTCCATTTCCACTTCCACTTGCACCTTCACTTGCACCTTCACTTCCACCTGGCTCAATAGAACTTCACCAACCCAAAATGTTGGTGATGTGAAAAAAAAATTGGAAATGAAAAATTGTACTGGAAGGGAAAAAAGAACGAGCAACAATGAAAAAAAATAACTTGATCAAAGAAGGTCTTAATGCAGCTTTTAGTATTTATAGTAAGTTTGTATGATTAGGTTTTTAGTTTGATCATTGTAGGATTATTCTAATTCTAATTCTAATTCTAATTCTAATTCTAATTTAAGTTTCTGTTTAGATTGTATTTATATTACCTTTGGATTAAGGTTAGTTGATTTTGGTACTCTTATTCTTTTTTTGGCCTTGTTCTGTAAGAGTAGGAACGAAATAATAGGGAAGGTAAATTTAAGGTACTTTTCAATTGTTCAGATTTAATATCTTACACTACACTACAATACATTATACTAGATTCAAATATGGATACTGAAACACCATCAAAGGTAGCAGCCAGTGCTTTGTCTGATTTAGAGATCAAGGACGGTCAAGCTAATTTAGGTAAAACTTTAGAGGCTTTAAAAGAAAATAAATATGATAAGGAAGCTTTTGAATTGAGATTGAGTAAAGCTGCCGAAGAACATAGAGAGTTCATGGCTAAACATAGAGTCCAACGTCATGAATTGAAGGAAAAGGAAACTGAAGAACCTCTATTAGTCGCTGACCCAAATAGAAAAATACTTTTCCCAATTCAATACCCTGACATTTATGAAGCTTATAAGAGAGCTGAAGCCTCATTTTGGACAGCTGAAGAAATCGATTTGTCCAAGGACTTGCACGATTGGAATAATAGAATGAACGAAAATGAAAGATTCTTTATTTCAAGAGTCTTGGCTTTCTTCGCTGCTTCAGATGGTATTGTTAACGAAAACTTAACTGAAAACTTCTCTGTGGAGGCTCAAATCTTGGAAGCTAAATGTTTCTACGGTTTCCAAATTATGATCGAAAATATCCATTCAGAAACTTACTCTTTACTGATCGACACCTACATTAAAGACCCAAAGGAAAGTCAATATCTATTCAATGCTATTGAGACTATCCCACAAATTAAAGAAAAAGCTGAATGGGCTTTGAGATGGATCAACGATAGTGAAGCTTTATTTGCTGAAAGATTGGTAGCATTTGCTGCTATCGAAGGTGTTTTCTTCTCTGGTTCTTTTGCCTCCATCTTTTGGTTAAAGAAGAGAGGTTTGATGCCAGGTTTGACTTTTTCAAATGAACTGATCTGTAGAGATGAAGGTTTACATACCGATTTTGCCTGTCTATTATTCTCCCACATCAAAAACAAACCAGACCCTGCTATCGTCGAAAAGATTGTCACCGAAGCTGTCGAAATCGAAAAGAGATACTTCACAGATGCCTTACCAGTAGCATTGCTAGGTATGAATGCTGACTTAATGAACCAATATGTCGAATTTGTTGCTGATAGATTATTAGTGGCATTCGGTAACGAAAAGGTTTTCAAAGTTGAAAATCCATTCGATTTTATGGAAAATATTTCATTAGCTGGTAAGACAAATTTCTTTGAAAAAAGAGTTTCCGATTACCAAAAAGCCAGTGTTATAGCAAAATCTAGTAATACTGAAGTTGAAACTGGTGCATTGGCATTGGATGAAGATTTTTAATGAAATGAAAAAATGAAAAATTGTTTGGATAATAATAAACATATATTGGTTTATTATATTTTTTTTTCGAATTACAATTAGAATATGGTGATACTGATACTTAAATTTACAGTTTAATAATATATAAATATATAAACTATGAGAATACAAATTTTAAATAAAAATTGAACAACGGCAGGATGGAGGTAGAGAGCGTTCATACATTGCTTTCAGTAAGATATGTGATGTATAATGTTTAGTTTTGAAGCATTAAAAATAATGAATAATTAAGTTTTACTAATGGAGTCATTATTCTCTTTTTTAATTTAGGGTGATATACAGTAACTATAGTTAAGATTCATCATAACTTCTGTCATTGTAGAACACTGAAAAAAATAATTAAAAAACAAATGGGGGCGAGCTGGGAATTGAACCCAGGGCCTCTCGCATATTTGAATGATTTGTATTCCAAGTGTAACTCGGAATTCGCCCAAAGCGAGAATCATACCACTAGACCACACGCCCGTATTATTTGTTGAAATTTGGGAAACTAAACATACCCAACAAGAAGATGGACAGTCATGTGCCAAAAGTTTTAAGTGAGAAACTGGAAACTTTCACTCAATAATTAATCATTTATAGTTTAAAATTTTACATAACATGTGTAAACACACTACTTCCAATTCATAAAATTTAATGAACAGAATAAGGTAGACACTATTCCGAGAACATAGACGAGTAAATATTTAGTAATCCTTTTGCAAGTTGAAATGTTCAGTTGTACATTAATGTTCTATTTGTACATCTTAATCTGAATATAGTTTACCAACCATGTCAGGAAGTAGGGTGTTTCGTGTTGTTCTACATTTCTTGTATATGTTATAATCATTGTTTTTATACTAGTAATCTGTACCACTGAATTGGCAATTATCCAATAGATCACTTGTGCCGTCTCAAAGTATTGTTCAGATTAACGATGGTAACATGAGTTTAAGAGGTGATACGTCGTTCTCTTATAAATTCGTTGAACTTTTTAATCAATATAATGTATGCAATTATATATAATTTTAAGTCACATGCTTAATAACATTTACCCTACCATCATTGTTATATTACCATTAAAAGTTAAAGAGACACTGTTTGTACTACCGGGATCCAAGCCAAAGATAACTTAAGAACACACTGGTCATGACAAGTCAGTATACCAAGACGATAAACCAAGGCAACAAATATTACGACCTATATATCAAATTCAAATTCATTTACATCTAAATTGAATCAAGAAATATATAGCTACGATATAGTTAACTGTAGAAGATCCAATGTATCCTATTATGGAAAAGTACGCCTACTAGTCATTTCACCCTACATCTCAGCCAAAATCAACAGTAGCGGCCCCTGGGATTACCAGAAAAATTACTGATACTTGCTGATGACAGTAAGTTTTGAAAAATCATTATCAATTTACTCTTGTCTAGTATACCCCTATTCGTGGAACAATCCTAAAAAGACAGAAAGATATCCCGTCCATAAATACCACTTCACTGTCAATTTTACATATGCAATGCAATCCAGTTTTAAAAAATATATCGATAATATGAAGAATCGTGTACTAACCGTAAGCTCCAAAAGTGAAGAAGGTTTTCGATTAAATTCTAGTCCAAGTATGTACATATAAGAACCGGTTGTCGTTAAGGGAGTGATAGGTGAAGATGATTAAAAAAGTAGTCCCTGAATACTTGAATTGATGGAATACGCCTACATTTCAGGTCATCCAAACGAGCCTATATGAATAGATCATGCACAGACACACGCACTTGAAGACATTAATCACTCAATTAATTGCTAGACAAGGTCATCCTAGTTGTCTTGGCAGGAAATGGTATTCAGATATCTTAAGATCCCCGGTTCTTTGCAAGATGTATCTCAGCCGGTAGAGACAGACAACCGAGAGAATTATGAACAGTTGCAAGACATGTTATATATATATTTATATATATCTGCCGTTGGTTGGTTTCTTTTTTGTGAATTGTCTGTGTGAATATAACTAATGGCTCAAATGAGAGGGAAAAGGTATCTGGATTCCCAATCAGGTTCCTTATACGTTATGTTAAATACGAGATTACAAACGGTATGTGATCGCCTGTAAAGATGAATAAGGAAGTGTGAGAGATATAATATCCCGTTTGGCAAAAGCAATGACTCGATTCCATCTCTTGAAGATATGATCATAGTTACCGAATGATTCAAGTTCCTAATCAAGAGAAAGAGCATGTTTAGGAGTGCGGTACTCTAGACAAAAGAGGCAAGAACTGACAGGATCATGTGACCCTCATTGAAAGCGTGTGTGTTATCTGTCTGTATTTGTAGTAAACCGGCTGTTACCCACTGGAGAGGGATACCTAATTCGATATATTACGGTCGAGTCAGTCTTTTTGGTTGTATTATCGGTTACTAGTAGCAAGAACCACAGTGCGGTGTGCGGGCGATGAGACGGCTGTTAGCGACCCAATACCAGCTTTACAACCGTTTTTCCCTTGTCATGCACCTCACACAAGCAGAAGAGAGAGACACCAAAAAAAAATGCCCGAAAGAGAGGAAGAACGCTGTTGTCAAGGTCAGATCATCGGCGAGTCTGCGCGGAGAGAAACGGCTGTACCGCCCACAACCGCGAATCGAATATCTAGTGAGCATTTGGCCTTTTTTCTTTTTCTGTGTTTCTTTTTTTTGTATGGAATTTAATTTAACAGCCGATGTTCGGTTCGGCTCTTGTTGTCGTAAGAGAAAAATACCTGTTCGACCGCCAACTAGGCACAGACACGTCCCGGACTACAACTAAGCTCATCTGATCTACTCAGTGATCCCGATGCAAAGAAGTAACCTCTGCTAAGTAGTAACCTAATTTTTCAGGCCGCTATTCACCCACCTTACCATACAACAACTACAACAAGTCAAGGAGAATAAGAATAAGAATAAGAAAAAAAATTTTTCTTATTCTTATTATTGTTTCTTTCCTTCTTCATCGAACCTATCCACTGTCGGCTAACTACTATTTCTCTAATGTGATGCCCAACAACAACATCTTCACCATTTAAGGAACCCATTAGATCCAATTCATGCAATATAATCCCTCTTTTTACCATCCATCATTTAACATACATATATAAAGGGTATCCATATTTGTTCAATTCCAGTTTCATCCTTTTTCGTTTCCTATCCATCATTTTCTTTCTCATTCTCATTCTCATATATTCCTATCCTCTCAGTTTCCAATATACACAAACAACGTCAATACTCAAAAGAGTGCTACAATCATGTCACATTCAAAAGGCGAAGCTTACGAAAGTGACACTTCCTCTGTCGAACAGTACGTTCCACAACAATTACAAGATAATAACAATAGTCACAATGACCATCTCCCAGTAGAATTAACTGACGATGATGTCATCTCCCGCCCTTCAATCGCCTTATCAAGAACTCGTACTAATATGACCCAGGCTGAAGAAAGACAAGAAGTTTTAAGTATCATCGCTTCTCACAAAGATGGTATAGAGAGAACTTTGTCTCGTTATGAATCTTCAACTCATGGTATTGGTCCAATTGAACAAATGATCGATAAAGAAGATGATGAGAAAATTATTCCTGCTATCGATAATACCTACTATGACGAAGATAAATGGAAATATCCTGTCGATTCAGAAACTGGGTTCCGTATCGTTCAATTTGTAGATGACGATAGAGATGATCCACGTACTTGGACCACTAGACAAAAATGGAATATCACAATTTTATTAGGTATCATCTGTTTCGATGTCGCTATGATGTCTGCTATTGTCACAGGTGATATCAATTCGCCAGCAAAACATTTCAATGTTTCCATTGAAGTCATATGTCTAACTGTATCTTTAATGGTATGGGGTTTCGGTATCGGTCCAATGATTTTCGCTCCTTTGAGTGAAGAATTCGGTAGAAATGCCATTTATCATACCACTTTATTAGTCGCCGTTATCTTCATTATTCCTTGTGCTGTACCAAGAAACATCGGTACTTTATTGGCTTTTAGATTCTTAGATGGTTTGGCTTTCTCCGCCCCAATGTGTTTAATCGGTGGTAGTTTGAGTGACATCTGGAGAGTGAAAGAGCGTGGTGTAGCAATGGCTATCTTTTCCGCTGCTCCTTTCTTAGGTCCTGTCATGGGTCCAATTGTCGGTTCTTTGTTATCTGTTAAATGTGGCTGGCGTTGGGTTTACATATTCATGATCATCTTCAGTGGTTGTTTATATGCTGTCGCTTTTGTTTTCTTACCAGAAACTCATCATCAAACTATTTTGAAGAAACGTGCTAAAAAATTAAGAAAATTAACTGGTGATGCTTCTTACAGAGCTATCTCAGAAATTAAAATTAGAAGCTTATCTGAAGTCGCCAAAGATAGTTTGCTAAGACCTTTCATTTTATTAACTGAATTAATTGTCTTCCTAGTCACTTTATATATGTCTGTCATCTACGGTTTATTGTACATGTTCTTCTTTGCCTACCCATTGGTCTACAGCGAAGGTAAAGGCTGGGGTGACATCAAAACAAGTATCATGTTCATTCCAATCGGTGTAGGTGTTCTTGTCGGTACCGCTCTATCTCCTGTCTTTAACAACGATTATAACAGAAGAGCTCAACGTTATATCGACCGTGGTGAAATTCCTCCAGCTGAATTGAGATTAATCCCAATGATGGCTGGTTGTTGGTTCGTCCCTATTGGTTTATTCTGTTACGCTTGGACCTCTTTCCCTCATGTCTCTTGGGCAGGTCCTTGTTTCAGTGGTTTTGCATGTGGTTTAGGTTTCATCTTACTGTATAACCCAGCTAACAATTATATTGTCGATTCATATCAACATTATGCAGCCTCTGGTTTAGCCGCTAAAACATTCGTCAGATCCATGTGGGGTGGTGCTTGTCCATTATTCACCATTCAAATGTACCACAGACTAGGTTACGAATGGGCTAGTACTTTAATGGCTTTCATTGGTTTGGCTTGTTGTGGTATTCCATTCTTATTCTACATATATGGTGCTAGAATTAGAAAAAGATCAAAGTATGCCTATTCTCCATCCATCGACACCACAAAAACTACCCAAACCGACGAGGAAAACGGTTCCATTGGCAAAGAAGGTGAAGCTTATAAAGAAGAAGAATTGAACTCATCTTCAACCGCTTCAGAATTATCAAAATAAATATAATGAATTTTTTTTTTTTTAAAATTAAAAGATTTCATTTATTAAAATCCCGCATTTTTTATCATTATCATTTCATTCATTCATTTCTCTAATTTATATAATAAATAATTAATTACCTCATTTAATAAATTTTCACAGTACCAATATTTTAGAATGGAATGTATACCTCTTCTATATTACTTATCGATATACTCCTAGGGTTAGAAAATAAATCATGAATCAACTTTGATAATTAATAAATACCAAACCAATTGAATTCTTTCTCATAAGTAATTTCCCACCATATCAGCATTCGTCATTTGCTATTCTTGATGCTCATTACTGTCTTGTATTCGTCATTTCATGATATCTTCACATTGAAAGTTCCAGTCATGTGACCTCTTGATAATAATTTATAAACAATCTTGATCTAATGATATAAGAACAATAACAAACGGCAGGCAGCCCTATCTGATTCGAGATGAGTAAAAGGATTCTTGAATCGAATAACAGGATAATTAGAATAAGGTAATTGTTTGACATTTCTAGTATTTGACAGTGGCTATTCTTATATATAGTGTGGTTATATAGAAATGTCTTCTAGAAGAAATATTCTAGATGATACTGATGAAGAATATGGTATCGATGATGCTTCTGAACGGTCTTACGCAGGTAGTAGTCCTGATGAAGAGATGAGTGATATTACTTTTGAAAGAGATGATGATGCCCAACGAGATATTGCTATAGAGAATCGTAGAATTGCTAAAAGGTTATTCCACTCAGACTCCGAAGAGTCTGATGAGGAACCAGTGAATGAGAATCCAATGCCTAAGAGGAAAGAGGTAAGGTTTAGTCAAGTTAGAGTGGAAAGCCAAGATGATATTGATGATGAGGTACGTCCCTGGGAGTTTAAAGAAGTCATTCGAAGGGAATTTCAACAAAAATTACCCAATAATTATCAAATTAAGAATTGGAAGAGACCTACCGTTGCAATGACTGATTCAATAATTGAATTATTAGATATAAATTTTAGATCTGCACAAGAGAGTGTGTTTGAAAAGTATAGAACTGATCTAGAAAGACTAATGAATCGTAATGAAAGGGAAATCAAACAAGTCTATCTACAAAAGGAAGATGTTATGAATGATATTATAGCAAAAATAAAACAAAAATTAAGAAAATCTAAATTCCCAGCTAGACTGGCAGACCATGATTTAGATATAGAGTACATTTTTGCTAAAAGGAAATTTATCCAAAATAGATATACACAGGAATTAACAAACGCAGAGATGATTGAAATAGAATTGGTCAAAGAGGAAAAAGAATTACAAGATGCAAAGGATTTATTGGTTAACCTAAGGAGAAGTAACCACAAGATGTTAAAAGAAAGACTGATACAGAATGACTTACACCCCAGTTTAAACAAGGCAATCACAAATGCATATGGTCTTCTAGACAATAATGACGAAGTATCTTCAAACAATACAGAAATGCATAGCAAAGAAATAAAAGAGTTGAATATGAATATCAACACAAACAATACTAATATATTGCATAAAAATCTATCATCGAATATTGAATTGGAAACAGTATCGTTGTATTTACCGTCATTGACAGATTATAAAGATACGAAACAGGAATTATACAAAAATATTGAACAATTCCTAGATAAAACTCATTCCAAAGAGATAGGCAATCTAATGAAATGAAATGAATATGGAACATTTACCAGGCCTCCTATGGGTTTAGATACATCCATAGGATCATCAATGAAGTTACCTTACCCAATTTAATACAAGCAGCTATCGGTTGTCGAACGCTGAAAGTTCAAGAGGTAAAGAGGAAAACCATCTTGTTATAGTTATTACAGAGACAGTAATCTAAAGGTAAAATGCAGATTATATTCGTATTACTGCGGCACAATATCAAAAACAAAGGTATATAAGGGACTTCAAATACAATTGAGTGACTACCAATTTCATCCTAGATTCCCAGATTGCCCATACCATTACTATATTTGAAGTTAGTACCTTGTAGGTATACTCAAGTAAATGAGCTAAGTCGTGAATTTCAAGAGTAAGATTCTCCTTCTGGTATCGGGGACGAATGCAGCATATACTTATTAGTTAAAACTATTATATAGACTAAATCATATTCCATTTCTCGAGTACCTGAATATCTATCAAGAAGGATCATTTGTCAATGAACCAACTCAATCTATAACTAGTAATCACCCATCGATATCATAAGGGTCCTTATATAATTGGTATACTCATCACTCCATACGTAATTCTTTAAATATTTTTGAATATCAAAACTTTAAGGCTGGTCTGGCTATAAAGAGAAAATTAACAAAAATAATGATATTTTAACGATAGTTACCTAGGTCAAATTATACAATTAGTTGAATATATTCTTATTATATACCCTTAGGAAACTAATTGATTAGAGGATTGTTGGCTCTTTGTGGAGGATACTTGTCGTGTTTCTTTTATTTTATTTTATTTTATTTTATTTCATTCATATACTTTGGATTAGAAACCGACAATTGCTAACCCCATCATCAATTTTTTTTGATATAGATATATTGTTATACTTTGATCATTAATTAAGGATAAAAAAAATTATGAGGGGAAACTTTGGTCATAATAAGAAGCGTGAGAATGGTTCTCCAAATAGATTTGGTTCTAGTAATCGTTCCTCTAATCAACAAAATGGTTCAAACATCTTTTTTGAAAGTGCCGAGACTACCAATAGCTTCAATGATCGTCAGGATTATTTGTTGATTAATAGTATTGGTTCCAATGTTACTACTACTACCACTAACGGGATTAAATATTCTGGTGTTTTGGTCTCTTGTAATCCAGAATCTAAAGATGGTATTGATATTGTTTTGAAATTTCCAAAAGTTATCTCCACTGAATTTTCTGATGACATCGACGTTATCTCGAACAAATTGGGTAAAAGTTTATTAATCCGTGGTGAAGATGTAGCCGAATTAGAATTAAATGATATAGATTTTAGTTTGGATGATAAATTTGAAAAAAATAAGAAAGCTGAAATCGATGCATCTGCAAAGAAGGAAATCCAAGAAGAAATAAAACAAGGTTTCAGAACCGATATCGATATTTCTCGTGCTAGTAACAACGTAAGAGAGCGTGAATTACAAAAATGGACTCCAGATGTAGATGATATGGCACCATTGGAACAACAGACCTTGGAAGAATCTTCTTCAAATTGGGATCAATTTGCAGTCAATGAAAAAAAATTTGGTGTTAAATCTACCTTTGATGAACATTTATACACTACCAAAATCAATAAAAATGATCCAAACTTTGAAAAAAGATTGAAGGAAGCAGAAAGAATTGCAAAAGAAATTGAATCTCAAGGTACTTCTGGCAATATTCATATTGCAGAAGATAGAGGTATTATTGTCGACGACTCTGGTTTAGATGAAGAAGATAAATATTCAGGTGTTGATAGAAGAGGCAATGAGTTGTTAGCCGCATTGAAGTCAAAATCAAAACCAACAGAAGCTAAACCTGCAAAATATGTTCCTCCAACTTTGAGAAACCAGCCACATCATAATGACCCTGCTATTATTTCATCTACCACTACTAATACTACTAGTAGCAAGAGTTCGAATATTATAGGTACTAGCACTAACACAACAGTCGCAGATTCAAATGTCCCATTAACCAAGTCAAATCCAAAAGCAGATGCTAAAACCGAGACTAAGACTGAGACTAAGGCTGAGACTAAGGCTGAGATTAAAGTTGAAACTAAGGTCGAGGCTAAGGTCGAAACTGAGGTTGAGACTAAGGTTGAAACTAGTATTGAAACCAAGACGGAACCTAAAGCAGATTCAAAAACAAAGTCAAAGGGTGATGAAAAGAGTTCTGGTGCCAAATCATCAAAAATATCAGGCAAAGATGCCCAGATCGAAGATCTAAAGAAATTTTCCCAGAAGTTTAGAGTTCCATACGAAGTTCCTGAAGATATGAAAGATTTCGTTAAAAAATCAACTTCTAAAGGTGAATCTAACGAGAAACATACAAAATCGTCTTCATCGACTGCACCAACTTCTAAATCCGAAAGTAGGACTCGTGATGGCAAGTCTCAACAATCAGGTTCAGGTAGATCTTCAACTGGTTCCAAGAGACATTCTCAAGCATCATTCTTTGGTTCAAAGGTTCCACAAGCTAATAATAACAAGAAAGCGTTATTTACTCAAAACTTCAACATGTTCAAGAAGGCAAAAGAAGCTTATGATTTGAAGTCAAACTCTGACAAATCTGAGTCCAAGACTATGGAACGATTTATGATTGAAAAACCATATTTTACTGCCCCAACCTGGGATAGTACTATTGAACAATCATACAAAAATCTGTTCCCTGATGAAAGAGTTTCTGCTCAAAAGGCCCAAATGAGATTACAACAGCGTCAAATGAATTCGATGAATGCTGCTGCATTAGCTAACTCGCAAATGGGAATGTCAATGGGCAACATGATGAGATACCCAATGAATACAGGATCAGGTAACCCAATGATGAACGGTGCGATGGGAATGTACATGCCATTCCAACCTCAACCAGTATTCTACCCATCAATGCCTCAGATGATGGGTGTCATGGGAGGTACCGATGATGCTACAAGTCCTGTATCTCCACAAGCCACCTCTCAGCAATTTGGTCCAGCTTATGGAATCCCTGGTGCTCCAGTAGCTGCATATGGATACCCTACCGGTATTCCATTCCAAGCTATGATGGGTAATAATGCAAATTCAACTGGTGGCCACTATAGGGGAAATAATCACAACAACAATCATTATAATCACCACCATAATCACGGAAATAACCATAACAAGAACAATTATGAAAATCGTAGCTAAATCCTATCCAGCACACCTCTACAAAGATAAAAAGTTAATAGTCAATCAAGAATAAAAGTTCAATCCTAGATTCGAATTGTCCTTCCCTTCCCCTCCCCATTTCCTTATAATTATTATTTATATAAGAATTTCATGATTTATATTCGATGAGTTTAATGATATAAGAACAATTTAACCTACCTGCTTATGTAAAAACAAGCAAGCCTAATGTAATCCAAATTAGTTAACCGAATGTCTTGAGACTGCTTCAAAGAAAAGTCGTATTTTATATATACATCACATGACACATCAATTATTCACCGTAACTCCAGACAATCTGCCATGGTAATCACCTACAACTGGAAGAACTTACTACATCAATTCGCATATTATTATTGAATTATACCCATTTTAACTAAATATAAGAAACTATCCATGTCTGTACATGCAAGAATAGCTAGGATTTTATCTCCAAGTCAAAATCTTCAAACAAAATAAACTTTACAAGTTACTTGAAACAAGACATGATACAATGGAAATTTTTCCAATTCACGTTATCCATACTGACATGTATACATTTTAGTTCATGGAACTTATCTAATGCTATCGACTAAAGACTATAAACTGCTTAAAAATACATAGATCTATTTAAATTGATACTATAATGACGTAAGTTAAAGAGGTAACCGTAAAAGGTGTAGTAGTTTCGGGTTTTCATTAACATTGGAATATATCACAGGCAAATTTTCCAGTATGGAATGATGTGATGAGATCAAAAAATGGACAACTTCTTCTTCTATCAAAATCTTTTTTTCTTATTTCGAGAGGTTGTCTTCTTTAATGTCTGTTCTGATGGTACATTAACGAATAGTAACCAAAACTACGTTTATTTTATAGTATGTTAGATATTTTCAGTGATGAAATTTATCAAAAAATAAAAAATATTTGTCATTAGTTTACATAATTACATTATCTATCTTAAACAAGTCACGTAGTACATTTTGGAAATACTGGAGGTTCAAGTTCCAATTCCTTCTCTTAGAGGTATATATATTCAATTGTCAAAACAGTATCATATTTTTGGGTTTTAACAGTTACCAATTTCTAATTGTGGATCCAATTCATTTAAATTTATATTGATCTAACTAATATATTTATATTTGAATATCTTTTTACTTTTAACGGTTCATACATTAGATCATAAGCTTTTAACTATAGAATTATCACAGTAACAGACATACTATAATGGAGGAATATGCACCATTTATCACCCAAGAATTGGTCGATAGAGGCCATGCCAGAAGAATGGGTCAATTAGAGAACTATTTTGCCTTATTACAAAGACAAAACCTTTATAAGAATTTCAATGTATATGGTGAAATTAATGAACCAATCGATAAGTTCCAATTGGGTACTGCTTTTAGACAAATGCTGTTGAAATACCCTATCTTAATGCATGTCATCGTGCCAAGAAAATATCCTCATCATGAAGAATATTATGCCAGTGATGAGTATTTAAACAATCCTCAGCCAATTAATGACTATATTAAAGTGATGGAAAACATAGATTTAGAAGACATTTTACTGAACTCTCAACCAGAATATGAAGCGATTGTAGGTAAATTGTTGGATCAGTACAAAAGTGATGGTTATAAATATACCAATAGAATGATTGAAATTATAGGTGACATCTCAATCCCTATCTGTGATCAAACCAAACCAAATTGGAGATTACTGTGTCTACCAACCAAAGAATCTGATAAGAAATGGCATGCTTTTGTCTATATCAGTAACCATTGTGCTGCTGATGGTATGACTTCAATGAACTTCTTCCATGATATTGTAAATGGATTGAATGATAAATCATCAGAAACAGTTACTGAAGTAAATGGAAGGATGAATTTAGTTAATTATGCTAAAGACCATAAAAATATCAGTAAGTTTCCTAAACCAATTACCGAAAGAGTAGAATACAGACCGTCTTTGTCTCAGCTTCCAAAATTCATGATTGGAAACATCGCTAGGACCAAATTGAATTATAAGTCCCCGTGTGCTTTGACTACAACTGTCGATAAGGTAGATATGCAAACCTTTGATTATATTTTAAACTTCACTAACGAAGAAGTTGGTAAAATCAGAAAACATATCAAAGCTAACACACACAATGGCGTTACTCTTACGCCATTTTTACAAACATGTCTGTTCGTTACATTATACCAATTTGGTACTATTTTTCAAAAGACATTACTTGAATGGGGTTTAGATTCTGTCTTGCCAGTTAACGCAAGAAAATATCTACCAGAAGATGCTGAATTAAGAGATTCTTACAAATACGGGTCTAATGTTGGTGGTATCCATTATTTTAATTTAATTTCCTCTTTTAACATTAAGAATGATGAAGCTGAGACATTCTGGTCATTGGTAGATTATTATCATGCCAACTATCAAAAAGCTTATCATAATGGTGATACCTTTGTTGGATTTGGTTTATTAATGAGTGACTTCATAGTTAAGAACAAAAATGTTGATAAATTAATTAAAGAGGATTATGTCAACCAAAAGCGCGGTGGTGTTATTTTGAGTAACCTTGGTTTCTTCCCACAAGACACTAGAAATGAATACTATTTAAATGATTTAATATTCGCACAAACTTTCGGGTCTATGAAGTTTACATTTGGATTAAGCTTATGTTCAACTAATGTTAACGGTTTGAATATCGGAATTAGTGTCGTTAGAGATGCATTTAATGACAGAGAAACCTTTGAAAAGTTCTGCAAACACTACAAAGAAACTATTATCAATTTTGCTAATTTATGAAGAAATTCACTTTAAACAGAGTTTATAGGGTTGAATTATGTTTTATCAGTTTTGACTTTCATTAATGCTTTATTATATCACTATCTTTTGACAATTAATATATCTGCAAATTATTCGACTCGATTGACTCCTACTATTTCTACCTTTAATTAGTTACCAATATTTATTTTAAGATAGCTATGTATTTTGATTATGTAAATAGTAAGAATCTTAACGACCCTTATTTCATATTGGATATGTCTTAAACGAATCTAAGATATCATTATTTAATATCGAAGCATTAATATCTGAATGAAGTGGGGTTGACGTTAATTCGAAAAGATGGAGAGGCTTAGAATAGTATTATGATACGAATATGAATTATCATATATTCTATTTTTCTATTTATTATTTTTGACATATGTCTACAGAATAACAATTCTCAAACGAAAGAGTCCCAGATCTGACATCTTGTCGTTTGGGTTGCAAGAATTAGAATATTTTCTGGCACATTTTTATTTTTTTATTTCTTTTAATTATTGTAGAAAGGCTTCAACATAACAATTGTAAAGTACAGTGGCCAAACGGAATTACATCACATCTTATCTCATCTCATCTCATCTTATCTCATCTCATCTCATCTCACCTCAATTCATCGAAGTTTATCTCAACTCATTACATCTACTCATGGTCAAAGGTTCCACAGATAAGAATTTGTTATGCATTTAATATTTAACATCTAATCATATTCATTTCTTCTCGTTGTTCTAAGTTTTCTTAGCACAGTCTCTTGCAATCTCACTCACTATTCGCAAAATACTTCTTAAATATTGTGACACTGTTAACGAGGAAAGTCGTTCTAACCCATTAGGGATAATTCTTCGAAAGCGAATAAAATAAATAAACAAAACGAGACAGTCAGTCTTTAAGGACACCGAAGTTAACATAACGAAACGAAAGCTGCCAATACATTGTTCCGTTCATTCTAATTTTGTAGATATTGTTGTGTAGGTTCTCCTTTCCTAGCTATTTTCTTCTTTGATTATATTATCCATCCTATCTTATTTTTGGACGTAATTCGTTTAAGTAACTTTTTTCTATCTCTGTTAAAATAAAAGCTAAAAAAAGAATCTCTGCTCGAATAAGGTTAAATTCTTCTCGTAGTATAACCAACTAATCTACAAGCAATTAAAAAAACTGACAAGATCAACGTCCAAAATATGAATTAGCTAGTAACAAGCAAATAAGATGAATTTACAGCGGCAAAACTAAGCAAAATCGAATACAATTATAGGAAAACCTCTACCGGTCAGTTTTCGAAACAGATAATTCCCAATTCGGAAATTGCAGCTCGTTTAGCAAAACATTTTTAATTTCTTTTTTTTTTTGATTTTTCATCAGAAATGCGTAATTTCCACTCAGAACCGAATGCAGAACACACGCTAGTCCATAACAGGAAATAAAGGTTGTTTCTTTTTATTAAGTTTTCACCGATGTCATCGGACTACGGCAACGTCTGCGCTCGAGGACACAAATTCGTTTCTTTTTCTACTCAAAATTCAGTTTTCTGTTTCACCGTTGTGCGTCGAGCTCTGTGTAACTTTATTATTTCAGAGAGCAATATTTTTGAAGAGAACAAACAAAGAATAGAATACATGAAGGTATATCCTATTCAATCAAGATGGTGATGAGGTTACAGAGGGAGTTTTTTGTATTGCTGGATACTGTTTTATAAACTGAATATATTATAATATGCTACTATATCAGATATTGTGTCGTATTGAATTGTGCTGAAACCTGTCTGGGTGAAGAAACGTTAAGAACAGTTCTAATTGGGGCTGATCTTCTGGGTTTGGTATCTAGCATTGTTTGGTCTATTGGACAAGTACCCGAAGGTAATCCCGCAATATGAACTGAATTTCTTTTCTGGTTAAACTTGGTAAAGCCTGTTAAAATATCCTGTCAACTTCGTATCATGTCATATGAATATTTGATTTCTATTAATTATTTTGCAATGCTTTGGAATCCTTTCCTTATTTTTTTTTTTTCTTGTTAATTTCTTATTTTTTTCATAATGAGAATATGTTCACAAGAAGTTTATACCAGTCACTCAAAGCATTTTCGAGCATACCAGCTTAACGTTGTCAGTGAAGTCTAAGAATCGATTGGACTGACTGAGCAACTACTACTGTTAGTATCTATGTGTGCTTATTATTTTATTTTATTTTTCATTAATCCATTTTCCTTTAGCTATGTATAAATGATTTTTTTTCTTTCTCTAAATGGTTGCAAGCTGCAATTAGAGGTAACTGTCTTGTTTCTAGTGAACACAAGTACCGCTGGAGGAGGATGGTAAATAACAAGGAACGGCAACATCAAACAAGCAACTCAATATACATTTTTTTGTCATCTATTTGAGTTTGATTACCAAAACGAAGTCTGTAAAAAAAATATTGGCACTTAACAATCACTATAATTTTACGTACTGTGACGACCTAAAATTAATACAACTTACTGAAAAAACACAAACATCAAGATAAAAATGCAAATAACTAAAAGACAACATGCAACATTACCTGTCGCCTTGTTGCATATGTGAATTCTCCTTCTAAAGATACACCAATTGTCCTCATAATTCAATCAATCAATCAATCAATCAATCAAGGTTGTATGATCTGATCGAATCTATCTAACATCATATACCAATAGTAAATTAATACCTTGAGCAAAAGTTCAATCTTGAATATTTTTGCAATCATACGGTTAAAAGTAAAAAAGCCCCGTAGACAAAAATCGACGATGAGCTCATGGCTCGTACAAGGGCCACAATTTTTTTTTTTTACCTCTTATTTTATGCAACTTCAGTGTTATTTCCTACTAGTACCAAGCATCTCGTGAACTAACCTAGAGAGAGCATTGAATTAGTTCCTATTGTTTTATGTTATACAGTATTTCATTCTTTAACCTCTGCACTTGTTCCTTCGTTCGTTCTGGGTCTGCTTGCTAAATTTCACAAGAATATCTATTAACGCTCTACTATACCAATAATAATTAGGGCAGTTACTGTACTCTCTCCCATAACTTAATTTTCAAAATCAAAAACATCAATGAATGAATTAATGAATTGAATAACAACTTCCCATACTAAAACACCAGCACTACTATCAATCCATCTAGCATTCATAGCTTTTTTTTTTCTTTCCTGTTAGCAAGAACCTACGTAAAAAGTAAAACTTCTTAGTTTAAAGAGAAAGAGAGACATAATACGACGATGACAACCCATCGTTCTTAAACATTCATTTGTACTGTGATATTAATTGGATATTGCTCGATTAATTGCAATTTTATTGAATTTAAAGTAGTCTTTTGTGTTAATACTCTTCATTTCATTAAAAGAAAAAAAAAAATCTTTGCCTGTATCATCCATCTATCATCATCATGCATGTATTTCTTACCTTTAAGCTCATTTTCCCTCGTTTCCCAAGTTTTTTTTTCTTTTAGTAACTAGTTATAGTATCTGATTCTTGTTAAATCAAACATGAATTGGAAGACAAAAAAAGTTTTTGATTTGATTAATTGATCATTTAAATAGGTTTCATTTTTCAATGAACTCATTTCTTGTTGGATTCCAAGTAACCTTAATTTCAATAATTGTTGAACTTGTCTCTTATATTTACTATTATACATATATATTATTTTTTACTATTGTAATAGTATAACATCAATCATCATCAATTGTTAGATCAAACATATAGTTGCTATATATATATACATCGTTTAGTTTTAAAATACAAAACGGTTATTAATATATTTCAAAGGATCATAAAAAGACACAAGAGGTTTGTAGATTGGAATATAATCAAATTAGATTATTAGATTATCGATATAATTAATATTTCACAAATATGGCTGAAAATAAAGTTGTTGCTCCAGAACTATTAAATGCTGATGATAAGACCACTTACGATGCCATTGTCGTAGGTGCTGGTGTCATTGGTCCATGTGTTGCTACCGCTTTGGCTAGAAAGGGTAAGAAGGTCTTGATTGTTGAAAGAGACTGGTCCTACCCAGACAGAATTGTCGGTGAATTGATGCAACCAGGTGGTATTAGAGCTTTGAGAAGTTTAGGTATGGTTCAATCCATTAACAACATCGAAGCTTGGCCAGTTACCGGTTACACCGTTATTTACAACGGTGAAGAAGTCGATATTCCATATCCATACAAGGCTGATTCCCCAGCTGTTGAAAAATTAAAGGACATCGTTAAGGATGGTAACGACAAAGTCTTGGAAGATTCTACTATTCACATCAAAGATTTCGAATATGATGAAAGAGAAAGAGGTGCTGCTTTCGTACACGGTAGATTCTTGGACAACTTGAGAAAGATCGTTGCTAAAGAATCAAACATCACTCGTTTACAAGGTAACGTTGTCGAAATCATGAAAGATGACAAAAACGAAGTTTACGGTGCCAAGGTCGATATCGATGGCCGTGGTAAGGTTGTCTTCAAGGCTCACTTAACTTTCGTCTGTGACGGTATCTTCTCTCACTTCAGAAAGGAATTACACCCTGATCACGTTCCAAAGGTCAACTCTTCCTTCGTTGGTATGGCTTTATACAACACTAACATGCCAGCTCCAATGCACGGTCATGTTATCTTGGGTACCAACCACATGCCAATCATCGTCTACCAATTATCTCCAGAAGAAACCAGAATCCTGTGTGCATACAACTCTCCAAAGATCCCATCTGACATTAAATCTTGGATGGTTAAAGACGTTCAACCATACATTCCAAAGAAATTGCGTCCATCTTTCGATGCTGCTTTAGCTGAAGGTAAGTTCAAATCTATGCCAAACTCTTACTTGCCAGCCAGAGCTAACGATATCTTAGGTTTATGTGTCATTGGTGATGCTTTGAACATGAGACACCCATTGACTGGTGGTGGTATGACCGTTGGTTTGAACGACGTCGTTCTATTAATGAAGAAGATTGGTGACATTGACTTTGCTGACCGTGAAACTGTCTTGGATGAAATCTTAGACTTCAACTACGAAAAGAGAAGTTACGGTGCTGTCATCAACACTTTATCCATCGCATTATACTCTTTGTTTGCTGCCGACTCTCCAAACTTGAAGGTCTTACAAAAGGGTTGTTTCAAATACTTCCAAAGAGGTGGTGACTGTGTCTACACTCCAATCCGTTTCTTATCCGGTGTCTTGCCAAAGCCATTCGTTCTAGCTCGTGTTTTCTTCTCTGTTGCATTCTATGCCATCTGGATTAACATTCAAGAAAAGGGTATTGCTGGTTTCTTAGAAGGTTTCTCCATTCTATTAACTGCTATCAAGGTCTTCACCCCATACATGTACAACGAATTGTTAGCTTAAGGTTTCAAGCATGATAGACTCAAATAAAAAAAAGAATTATTACTGTACTATATAAATTGCTACCATTTATTTATTTAATATTATCAATTACTAAAGATTAAAGAAACGATATGATCTCTTACAATATGAAACATAAATAAAGCATCTCTAATCCAAATTCTTGTTCTACAAAAAATCTGGAATACAATAATCCAAAAAAAAATTGCCAGACTATACAAATTTGATCGGTGCTGAAGCAGATATTATGTGACCATCACTAAATTACTGACATCTTGAATGGTAATGACACTCTTATACCAACTTTACCCTTCTACATTTTATAATTTTATCGATTATTACAGAGGTCTGCCTCATTATCCCATACTAGAGAAGACATGAGAGGGGGGGGACATTCTACAAAGGCATCTCCCATACTGAAAAAAAATATCGGTTAATGAAATTGATGAATTTAAAGATCAATATGGCTGAATATAAAAACAGCAAGAACAAGAAGGAAGAAGAGTATAATTTGGATTGGGAAACTGTCTAATCTATTTTATAATTATCGATTCTTTGGGTAGTTGTTTTTTACTCGAACTTCTTTCGATAGGGAAATCAGCAATACTTGATTTTAATATTATTTTATTCTATACAATATTTAAAGGCTTTTGATCAAATATGGAGTCTCCATTATGGGTTCGTTGGTTAAAGGTTTATGCAGTTGGAGGTGTAATTATTGGTTCCGGTGCTCTTTTATTTAAATACACTACTCCAACTGACGAGCAATTGATTGCCTCTTTGTCTCCTGAATTAAGGTTACAATATGAAACTGAAAGGAAGTTGCGTCAAGCTGAACAACAGGAACTGATGAAAATTGTTCAAACCACTGCTGAGAGTGATCAACCAATTTGGAAGACAGGTCCAATCAAGTCACCATGGGAGAAAGATACAGAAACTGTACAGCAAAAGGAAATGTTCCAAAAGGCTAGAGCAGATGTAGCTCAAAGAGAAGAGTTACAAAGGATAAGGAAAGAATTGGCAGAAATCAGACAGAAAAGTGAACAAAAGACTCAAGAAATTGTAAATACTAAGAGTTGGTGGAAATTTTGGTGATCGTATGCGTCTGAATCACACATATATAATACCAATCACCCAATGCAAACAAACAAACTTTATAAACAATATATATTCTCTATATCTTTAATGTGTACATAGATAGATATTTTCAAAAATACAAAGCACTACTAAGTCAATAGTTATTGTAATGATGACTGGTTGGTCATGCAGATGAGATACTACTGTTATGTATGTAGAAAATTGAATCTCAGGATTGATCCTTTTATGAATTATAAATTATAGATGAAGGATATCGAAATAGATTCAAGAGTACGCTTTTTAGTAGAAAATCTATGCCTATTAGAATATGGAAGTTGAATAAATAAATAAATGAATAAATAGTAGAAAATAAAAGTACTATATATAAAGTAAGTATTGGTTTGGACCAATAGCAAAAATAGGGGGATAAAAAAATATAAACAAACATAGATTAACTGATCAATTAATTATATCATTAATCAATTAACCAATAAATCTTAGACTAGTAACATATATCATTGTTAAAGTTTTAATATAATTGTTCGTTGACGAATATGAAGAAGATAATATAAACAGTGGAAATGTGTAATTTGTTTAGACAGAATTAACAGAGATTTTTTTTTTTTCATTTCTTACTTTGAACTGTTTATTCGTCATCAGCAGCTTCTTCATCACCAACTAATTGTAACTGAGCTTTAACATCTTTCCATAGTTTACCTTTGTTATGAGCTTCATACCAAGAGGTGATACCTGAATCGAATAAAGGTTGGAAAACGAAACCAGCAGCAAAGATGGTACCAACAAAGACTGCGTTTCTCTTAAAAAAGACTCTGTAAATAGTTGCGAATGACTACAATAAATTGGATTGAATTGAATTAAATATGAAACATATCAACGGTTATATATTTCATTTAACAACTCCATCTAGTTAGTAAAAAAGGCAAAAACAAAAACAAAAACATAACAAACACATCAATAAAAGTAACAATCCCAACGAGCTAAACACGTCTGAATCTCAAACCAAAAAGACGTAAGTACATCAGAGACAAAAGATCAATCATCTCACCATGCTTGGATCAGTTTTAAATCCCATCTACACAAAATGCAACTGCAAATGTAAATAACATGTAAGCTCTCTTGGAATCAACTTTATAAAACATTACAACATACCATTTTTTGAATAGATTAAATTATAGATATGTGAACACACTGCTCTGACTCAAACTAAAGATAAATAGTAGCCCTCCAACAGTAGCAATACAATACAATCAAAGAATTGTTTATATATATCTTAAATCCTTGTTGAACTCCCAAATTCTATCCATTTTTTCACTTTCTTCACCTTAAAGTATCGGTTTTAAAAATTTGATATTGGTTGGTCGGTCGATGGTGAACATTTTTGCTGTGTGCCTAAAAGAGGTGAAAAAAAAAAGTTGATGGATTTGGTTTCGAAACGGGGAGATTCTTTAAAGGTTTTTGAGATGTGTGTGTATCCAACATCTCATTGGCTCGTAGTAAAGCATTTTACTTCATTGCTTAATGATGAATATGAATATGAATATGAATATGAATATGAATATGAATATGAATATGATTACTGATCTGTCCACTCCAGTTGATGTTGCAATGAATACATTTCTTGCTTTGATTCTTATCTCTGGTTTCAAGTTTCAAGTTTTAAGTTGTCGGTACCTGATTCATTAGACTTGGCTTTTATAACTATCATATAGACTCTATATATGCTTATATGTATTTGTTTTTGTAAAAAACAAAAACATTGGTTAACGTATGCTTAATTGTTATCTGTCTCCATGAATGGGTCATTTGGTCCCTGGACTACGTCGTCGTCATCGTCGTCGTCATCGTTACCGTCTTGTTGTATATTGTTGTCTTCATCACTGTCGTCTATCTGTAATGCATTGTTTCTTCTTGGGACTGTGAAACGAGGTCCAAACAATTCTATCAAGGGTGCTGTAAGTTGATTATTTTCTCTAACTTGTGTCATTACTGTGTTTCTGAATGGTTCAAAAACTTGGAAAAATCTGGCATCATCGTGGTTTTCTGTATCGTCGTCATCGTCTTCGTTGTCTTCATCCTCCTCATTCAGCCCAAACATCGTATCGTCTCTTAATTCAATCATCTGGTTGTTCGCTATATCGATCACATCAGATTCGGAATCACTCTCGTTTTCTCCTTCTGATATCATATCATCAACGATATTGATATCGTCATCTTCATCGCTTTCATCATCATCATCCGTTCTTCTTTGACGTACCGGCCTATTAAAGGCAAACAAAAACCCATTGGTTAATATATTTAATCTAAAATTATCACCCATGATTCTACTGATATAACCGGGGATTTCATTGTTTATCCATAAGTTGTTTAAAAATTCGTAACGCTTCAAATTCAATGTTGTTGTATCACCTCTTTTAATGGCATTTTTACCAGTCTCACCGTGGGAATTTAAATATGGAGCAGGGATATAAACAGTCGATGGGGGATAGAAGAAGATAAGACATATTTCGTTTTTATTAGGTATCAAAAACACACCATATGATCTAAAACAAAATTTGTGCAAATGTTTAGACATCTCATGATTATCACCTCTCATATGGACTTTGACACCACAGGTCAAGCAAATCTTGAAATCTAATCTATTCGCAATATTAGAATCGAACAGGGAAAACTCTTCGCGCAACTTTAAGTCCTTGGAATTGGTAACATATGTGTTTAAATTCTGTGCCAGATTTACTAATTTTACAATACCACAATATTCAAATGAAAAATGATTTAAGAATTTTTCATCTACTTTCTTGTTATATTCTTGTGTCTCATAGTGATTCAATAACAATTTTAACGAATCTTTACCTGTAAGTATCTTAATTGCGTTATCAACAGATGTAACCAAATCAATATTTTTATCTTCACCCACAATATCGCAACAATCCTTATAAAAATCATTGCTGTCGGATCTTGGACTGAAGTCATGTAAGACCTTTAACATGATCAAACATTTACGTAATATCGGATAGATATTTCTTATTAAACAGGTGTAAACAAGATGATACGCTTCGTTTGGTAGGTTGATATCATTAGAATTTCCTTTGTAAATTGGACTCGAAAGACATTCGCGCATATCGTCTGGCATACTATAAATTTCACCTGTTTCTATAGCTGTAGAATACATTATATCTACTTCTGGTAAAGAAACACCATCGAGAAAGTTGTTTAAAATTTCGGAAGATACTTGATAAACCACATGACTTATTACGTCTTGCAATGATTTCTGGGATTTGTTAAACAGCAACTGGTATACAATGAATTGGAATGGTTGATTACTTGTCCAACTTGAGTCAGTTTTCTTTGCATATGGAAGGAAATCAGCATTGGGTTCTCCAAACTTCTGTCTTATCAACAAAATTAAGCCCAGGATATTTCTTAATGTCCTATATTTTTGTTCTCTTCCCTGTAGATAAGAATCATATGGATTATTATCAAGACGAGAAGCAATTTCAAGCATGGAAATTGTATTAGCCCAATGAACACCAAGCACAGAAGCAGCATCCGCCTTTTGAAAGCCCGAAGATTTTCTCACGTCAGCATCAAATGAATTCGAATGAAATGTCGAGAACAACACTACAACATACATTGGGTTGCTGGTGTCACAATCTTTGGTAGTATCGACACATTCGCCAGCTATCAATTTGACAAGTGAATTTATTGAAGACTGTTTATCCGTCAATATAGATCTCCACGTCAAATCGCTAGTATTAGAAGAATTAACCACAGGTATAACACAATTGGAATATGTCTGACATAATGGACATATAAAGGCGTCTACAGAAAACCTTTTCTTTTGAATAAATCTTTTGAAACAACTACCATGAACGCTATGATTACAGGAAACAAATACCTTCCTTGAACCTCTTTTTCCATCTATATTCAAGCTTCGCAATATCTTTTC
The DNA here is from genome assembly GCF_000150035.1 of Vanderwaltozyma polyspora DSM 70294. Lineage (NCBI taxonomy): Eukaryota > Fungi > Ascomycota > Saccharomycetes > Saccharomycetales > Saccharomycetaceae > Vanderwaltozyma > Vanderwaltozyma polyspora. The sequence continues at coordinate 221,083 of NW_001834689.1, forward strand.
ATCGGTATAAGCTTTCTTTTCATTGTTAGCAAAGCCATTCCATTTCATTGCAAACTCATCAATATCGAATATATCACCTACCCTAAATATAGGTGTGTAATCGTGATAAGCTGGAACTACAAAAGCATCATTTTCCACCTGATCTTGACATAAAGAACAGGTATAGTCTTCTTCAATTGATATCTTTTCATCATCAATAATGTTCTCGTCTTGATTAGCTGAAGGAGACTTTGAGGTAGAGTCTGTTTTGTCAACCAGTTCCGATTCGTGGCCCTGCATGAACTTTTTTTGTTGATTATTGAATTTTTGCAATAACTTCTGTTGGCGTTTTTTTGCTAACATTTTCTTCTTTTCCAATTCATTCAAAATTTCATCAGATCCATTATTGTTATTCAAATTTTTCTCTCTGAAAGAACTAACAAAATCCTTCCCTAAAGTATTCGTAAGAGTCTCATAAACTCTATCGTGATCACACGAGACCATCTCCTCGAATAAGAAGTTTGCTTTGGTTACAATTGAATCAGAGAACTTATTTTCGAATTGACTGTCGAATATTTTTACTAACAGTTCACAAATTGGAACTTCTAAATAACTATCTGGGATAATCTTTTTTGATTCCATCAATATCTGTTCATCTTTAAAGATTGCATGGATTAGATGCAACAACTCATATAAGTAACTTCCCTCAGACATTTCGATTGCTGCTGATAGTAGTTTATAAATAAATCTTGTAAATGGCATGGTTTTGGAAAATTGACCTACATATAATTTATCGCAATTAGATGGAAAATATGGATCTAGGATAATTTTCTGATTTTTCTTACTTTTGCCAGATATACAATTCTTTATAGTAGTAGCACTAGTTTCAAAATCATTTCCCATGTTTAGTATATTTAATGGGTCAATTCTTGAATAATACTTCTTGCTCAATCTGTAGACACCACTATCAGTCAACCCTTTAGGCTCTTCAAAAACAGATAATTTTTCTAAAGCAATATCAAAATCTTGATTATTGTTGTGTTGAACTAAATAATCAGGTATCGCCTTTAATAATTTAGAATATGATAAAGGCTTCGAATAAAGATTATAAATAATTGCATTTTCGATATTATACATTTTTTGCTCTTCGAAGTCTTTAAATCCAATGAAATATTGTCGATCTGTAATCAAATGGTAACAAAATGCAATAAATTGTTGAATGATAGGCAATATCTTGTCTTCATACACAGTATCATTGATTTCCTTATTGCCAGTAAACCATTCTAACAGCTCCCATCTATCTATAATGTTCAATGCAAATGCGTCTAATTCTTCACGGGTACTGTCGTCAAGTAAGCTATTGGTCTTGTTCCTACATGCTTTAATTGAAGTCATTTGAACAATATAAATATCTCTTGAATATGAGTCTAGTTCTGAATTTCCTTTGTAGTACGAAATTTGATGAAGAACAGACATACCATTTCTAATCCAAAAACCAACACCTATTTGGGAGCATAGGATAATTGTTCTTAATGAAATATCTGAAATATTGATGAAATTATTCTCTTTTGACTGTTCCATAATATTTAAGAAATCTCGAATCGATACTTTATCTAATAAAATAGATAACAGAGTATTGAGTGGATTCATATATGATGTGCGTTCTTTGTCAATATCAAATTTTATTATCTGGTATTCTCTGCCTTCGTATGTGACAGGTCTGTGGTTCATATTTAGTGTTGCAGCTCTATCTAAATAATTAGATAATATTTTTATACTTTCAATAAGCATTCTTTGACTATCTGTAGAATTTGCATGCTTTTTTAATATCACATTATAGACCTCGATGATGTTGTAAATATATGTTGTGTATTGTAAATAAGGAATAAAATGTTGATCTTCGTGCTCGACATGTTCACCTTCTTTTCTTTTCAATTTCCAAGCTCCATTAAACAATTTTAGGAAGTTTAATAATGTGACAAAGTTTTCAGGCAGAAGAAGTACGGATATATCCTTCACTTTACCCAGCACGATTTCTATAAGGTATAGAGCTTGCCTAAAAATAAAGGTGTAACTCTTTGTTGGGTTTATCTTTTGCACTCTTTGCCAAATTAATAATCCGTTTTCTCGTTTAGTAAACTTGTTAAATATATCAATTATTGTCCAAAGGATGTTCTGTAACTTTTTAGTGTCTGACACAATTGACTCGACATTGGTTGGGCATGTTAAAAGTTGAACGATACACTCCCTTAATATAGTTAACTGTGGTTCTCTATCTCTGAATGTCACGGAATTCATAATTTGATTAATTATTTCAATAAATTGGTCATTGAATATCTTTTTGTATTCAATATCGGATGCTAAGGTTGGTACAATTAAGTTTTGGACATTTTTTCTTAATGATTTCCAATATCTGTTATCAAAATATAAAATAAATTGTAACCTTGAGTTGGTATAATTTATGTTTCCTCGTATGCTAGTTTCACTTAAAGAGTCTAACGGTATCTGAATTTCTGAATTCTCTGTATTTAATAATTTCTGAATAGACTGTGGGATTTTAATATTTGGGTCTAGAACTGATAAATCGTTATATCTGGAAACCTTTGTAGAATTTGCCGCTTTCATAAAGTATTTATCTATAATTGGTGTTAGATCTCTGGTATTTTTTTCTTTATACTCTGAACATAATACTTTGCATAAAGTATTTCTAAAAAGATTTTGAAAAGATGGATGTTCGATGGATAAACAATGGGATAGCCATGAAATAATGTATTTACATGCCTTTTGATGTATGTATTCAGACCAATGTATTATTGATGCAGTTAAGCCATTGGTTTGAACAGCAAAAAAACTGTCCACTAATGATTTATCTAATTTTTCTGAACATTTTAAAACTGTTTTACCTTCTTCATCGATTCTAGCTGTTAATAAATCAATATGCTTGTTATCTGGTTTACCTTGTCTCAATGCAGTTGTTGCTTGTGAATAATTGTGATATTCATCGTTGTAGACAATTACTGTGAAGCCGCTTTGCTCATCTATTTCATTAAAATATTCATTCTTATATGATAATTCGTTGATAAATTCTATCATCTTTTCATATGCTAGAGAATGGTTTTCATCATTAGTAGAGGTGTCGTCATTTTGTTCGTTATTAATGTTATTCATTTTAGAGTTTTGGTGATAAATATTTCTTAATAAAATGGTAACATCGCTTTGCAATGTGTATAATGGTTCGATGTTCTGATTGAAAACGTCTATAAAGTAATCTAATATTTCAGTCAATACAACTTCGAATAGTTTAGAATTTTTATCAGTGTTAAAGAAATCCAGTAATTTTTTCTGTTTTTCATCATTGGTATTTAATTTTGAATCATTTTCAGCTTTACAATTCAGATTAGTATTCCATGCTTCTGTATCACCACAATCACAGATGCCTGTATTTAGGTCACTGTTACATATGTCCATATATATGTGATGATCTTTATGGTCATCAGGTTCGAAACAGTTGATACATAGGACACACGTTTCATCGAAACCACATTCTTGGCATCTATAGATAGGTTCACCATTTCTAAACTTTCTACCACAGTTTCTTCCTTTATGACATTTGTTTTCTAGTTTAAATGATTTTACTTTTTTATAAAATTGGGTATCATTTTTAAAATCATTGAATATATCATCAATTGAATTGGGGAAATTTTTCGAGATGATTTCATTCTCGTTATTATTGTTGTTGTCGTGATCTAGATCATTTTTTTGGAAAGTATTTTCTAATTCAAAGATCAAATTTAAATTTTTACCATCATCTAACAGAATGAAATACAGTAGATTATAGATGAAATTTTTCATATATTTATCTAAATATATTCTTTCTTTAAAGTCCTTTACAGTTGAGAATTCATCTATTCTGTGGATCAGTTTCAACTGTCTTCTTAAGGCGGCTTTCAAGTGACCAAATTCCTCCATTTCCTGTTGTGTATGAACAAAGGGGAATAAAAAGAAGAGGAAATCAGTTATTTGAAGAACAGAACAAAACCGTTACAACAACAGCAAAGTATGGATCAGTTTTTTCTTTGGTGGAATCGATATAGATGAGTATACCACTTGTAAATAAAATAAAATATACAATACGATACGAACACAATAATATAAAAGAATTTAGAGTATTATTAGAATATTCGAAGTAGAAATATGTATATGTATATATAAATAATAATTTAGGGTGAGTGTGGGATATCCAATTATTTTGGAATGATTGTTATTAAGACAATTAAGTAAATAAAAAGTATATATTATATTTTGAAAGGGCATCACTTAGCTTCAAACTTGATATTTTATCTTGATTATGCTAGTTAGTCAAAATATCAATATGAAAATTCGAAATCCAAATTGATATTTGGTAATTTGGTAATTTGGTAATTTGGTATTTCGATATTTCGGTAACTACTGGCTGTAAAGCCGAGAGAGAAGAGACAAAGAGAAGAGACGATGAAGAGATGAAGAGATGAAGAGGTGAAGAGATGTACCTACCTTAGGTCTTATTACGTATATGTATGTATGTGTGTGTGTGTTCTGAGAGTGTTGGAAGGGAAAGGGAAGGCAGTATATAAAATATTGCCTTGTCTGGGTCTGGGTGGTAGAACAGAGAGACGAGTTGGCATTGGTATGGTGAAATTTTGGGTTTGTTAGTGACAGCCAAAATATTGTAGAGCGAGAGGAAAGGGGAAGGGAAAGGGCAAAGAAAAAAAAAGAAAACGTAAAATGAATGTGTTCACTATGTACGAGCAACTGCCACCGATGGGGCTGGGTTGGGTTCTTGATTGATATCCAGGTATGTCACGTGACGCATTTCATCGGCGTCACGTGACACATGGCAAAAGTAACGGAAATAACTGGTATAGCGATATCCATCTTGTTTTTACATCTCCCATAGTGTTTCTGTTTGTATACAATAAATATAATCGCCTCACTTGTCTCAGCCGCCGAACTACTTCCTTTGTGAGGGCAGAAAAGGTAAAAAGAAAGAAAAGAAAACACATGGTGCGAATCAGGGTAACTGTTTCGCATTCTCCTTATGTATAGCCACGTGTGTTACCCGGATAAATTTCCTGTAATCTTTTTGTCTAGCTTCTATGATAGGCATGCATCTCTCTCTCTCTCTCACTCCACATGATTCTATTACTATATTATGTCAAGTCTGCTACCTGTACGATTAACTCACTTTTAAAAATTATCCATTGTATATGCGATAACTACAAAACTTAAATAGTCAACTTCCAATCTTAATGAACTAACCCACCCTCTCCCCAAGAATATCTCCCTCTCCCTCTCCTCTCACTACAATTAAAAACTATGTGCTTTTATGTAACTCTGTCGAATAAGGAAACTTCGATGTCGGGTATAGCCATATAGTGGACTGTGTATCTGTATCTATCTAGTCACCCTCATTGCAAGCCAAAGTAAAACAAGATTAACTAACCATACAAATCAACACCTTATCCCCAAAATCGTTGGGATACTTATCTTGTATGAACTCATATCAATTCATCTATTCCAAATGTGTAGTAATAGTATCCTTTGTGATTCTAGTACTTGTGTTTTTTTATTATCCATTCTACTAACTAGTAGAATGAATGATCATTCGGTTTTTATATAGAGGTAAAATGCATTCAAGAAATTGCAATATTCAAAATTCAAAATTCAAAATTCAAAAAGTATAAAAAAGAAAACACCTATGCTTCGTCTTATTTGGCTGTCTCTATTCTGCATTATCGATCAAAAATCCCTTTAACATAACATACCATCACTCCTAATAATGTATGACAAAGGTGCAAAATGCCGTTTCGATCTTGTTTTACTAAGGAAAAACAAAAACAAAAAAATGATTAATTTATTGTGGAGAATACAGATAAAGAGCTGTCTATATCCCAGGATATATGAAAGAATTGTGTCCTATGGTTCTTGTTTCATAACTATACTCGCATGTAACTTAATTAAGATGGCGCCTGTCATTGATCTCTTGTTATTACTATTGGTAAAGAGAGATACGTAACCTATCATCAATACCTCTAATTCTGTTGCTGCTGATTTTTATTAAACCCGCAGTCTTACTCAAAATCAATATTGTTTGATGTTTTATGTAAATGCATCCCATTCCACCCCAATCCATCCCATATAGATAAAAAAACGTCATGGAGATGGAAGAGGGTTCTGTTTCTTTCAGTTGTTCTTCAATTTTTGGTAATAACCCCATCCAGCCGGATTTTCTGAAGTGAATGTTTGCAAAAAAAATTGCATACTATGAAATAACACAGATGTATACTAATTTGAACTCTCTCAATTACGTATTCGATCTTATTGTTTTTTTCTTTTACCCTCGCTATTTTAACTGTTTCGGTTGTTACAATACGCATATTTCATTTTAGTCAGTGATAATATATTCCCATCACATCATATCATATCATATCCTTTATTCATTCTTCTTGGAACTTATTACTACAGATTCTGAGCTTATTTTCTGGTATTGCCTCCTAACAGAACCTGCCAGTCCAACCATGCACTTAGCTGTTACTGGTATTACTCGACTTTCAAAATATCCCTGTCACAATAAAATTATATAACTCTCTCTATCTCTTTGTCTCCCCTGCACCTTCTTTAGTGCCTTGAGGTCTTTTGCCATTTCTCTTTCTTCCCTCGAGACACATATGTTTTTTCTTTTTTTGCGAAGACTAGTCCGCAGAAACTGCCTTTTTTCTTTTCTTTTTGTTGAAAATACAAATATTATAACCACTACATTTCACATCTTTTCTTTTACCAATGGCATTAATCAATCATCATTTCGAACACTCTTCCTCGTTCAGTGGTCATTTTTGGTCAAATTTAGCTGATGTTGAGGAATAGCCTCTCTTCCACTGACTGCCAGAGATACTCTCTACACACTTTAAAACATTATTAAACTTGGCTAGTTATCACAAAACAAGTTACCATTTTTTTTTTCAGTTTCTTGTCCACCTCATCTCTCTCTTAATAATATACACGTTACGCTGCTTTCAATCTTACTCTTCAAGAAAAGGTTGGGGGAATTGAACAGCAAGACTAGGATTTTTCACTGTTCATCTCTTCTGTCTATCCCTCTCCCTCTCCTTCACCATCTCCCTCTCTAAATTACAGAAAAAGGAGTGAATTTTATTTGGTAAAATATTGTGATCTAATAACTAACATAGTGAATTGATTTTTAAAAACAGGTTTTCTCTTTTCTCCCTTTTCTTCCCTTCTGTCCCATCTCTCTTCGAGACTTCACCTCACACCAGATAAAAATGTTTCTGTTACTTGTTCCTATCCTTCAATGCTCCATCCTCCAATGCTCCATCTACGGAGAAACAACACATACCAATTACCAATCAATACTGCAAACTAAATAAAATAAAATAAAAAAAATATTATCTCTATTCTACTGGATATTACCACCACTTGAATCTCAATTTTTTTATGTTTCGACTACTGTTTGTTCCCTTACTTGCTCTTTTTGATAACGACAACTACATGCCATTACATATTTATTTCTGTTTTTATCAAGTGGACTAGTTGATTAATACCCGTTAACAAGACTGTAAAAGTTCATGAAATCGAACTTTTTTTTTTCTTTTCATTGATCCTCTCTCTCTCTCTCACTCTCTCTATTGCATACTTTGACAAGTTTACCTATTTTATTTATATATATTTTTTTTTTCATTATCAACTCACTCCTGTATTATTACTATAAAGCTTAGAAATTTTATTTCATTTCTTTGATCTATTATGGGTTCTCCTTGATTAGTGACTAAAAATTTATTCAAGACAAATCTCTCTCACCCACCTTCGAAACGTTATTAATTCTTTTTTTTATTGCCTTCATTCGAATTTCCCATTCTTTTCACTACTTCAAATATATATATATATATATATAAACACACATATATATAAACACAGATACCTAAATCTAAGTTATTCCTCCTTGGTGTGCTCCTTCTTTCCCCAGTTTTATTTTAGTTATTAGTTTTCTACTTCTCACCTTTATCGAAAATTATTTTGGAAGTACTGTCCTCTTTCTTCATTTTGGTATTTAACTAGCAATATCTAAGGTTGCAACATTAATATATTATAATATTCATTAATATTCTTTGGTTTTATAAAATAAAAAAAGCTAATAAAAAAGTTTTAAGAAGTTTCACGTTTTGTTGGGATAAATAGCTAGCACGGTTGAAAAGTAGTAAACCATATACGTTCATTAAGTTGTGTTATCATTGCTATTTGTATTGCTATTGTTTTTACTGGTACTATTATCGATCATCAGTTAATTAACATAGAACAGAATAAATTAGAAAGGTTTGAAGAGTTAGCTTTCTTAATAGTGTCCTATATCAAGTCCTCAAAAAAAAAGTAGGACAAATATCAAACTGGTATTACATTCGTTATGGAATCTTCCACTGCATGTAGCAGCATGTTAACTTCTGAAAATGATGAAGGCAGTTTGAATTCTTCGTATTCTAAGAAGATGGCTGATGCAGTTATTAGTTCAACTTCATATTCCTTGGATTCGATTTCGAGATTGAAGAGAAAGTCCATTGATTTAGTGAAGAAGAAGTCAAATGAATATATCAGTATTGGCAGTGGCGGTTCTACCGTTACTAATGAAACATTCGCTAATCTTGATAATGATGGATCCAATGGTTCAAGTACGACTATATCTGCAAGTTTAATGAATAGATTAAACAGAGTAAAAGAAAAGCATTTATGGAGAAGTAATATCAAAAATAGTGCTGATACCAATAAAGGCACTGGTGCCAAAAATGGCAATGTCAAAGGTATCAAAGTAGTGGATGATGAAATGTTATTGCTATCAAGGTTATCCCAAGACACATTAAATAATGATTCTACTTTTCCTCTGAAGACTATTGCCAAATTGGATTCAGACGTGTACTCTCAGTTCTCTGATTCAAACATTACGTTAACCAATAGTGTTATTAATACTGATATGGATAAGAACATAAACTCTCTGGATAATACTCCAAGGGAACCTGCATCAAAAAATTCTATACACGAATTACTTGATGAAGAGCATATGTGGATATCTGAGGCAATGGCTGAAAATGACAATGATTTAACATACGTTATAAAGTCATATAATCACAGCATCGCTTATGATTTAGGTCAGGATAAACATTTACATTATTATCAGCTGCCTTTCCCATGGAGAGAAAATCGTTACATTATCAATGGTTACAGATTTTATCACAAGAATTCAAAATTGTTGTTGTCTGTATTTAACTGGTACGGTTTTCACAATGAAACTGCAAATATTTGGTCTCATTTATTGGGTGCTATTTATTTTGCATATATTGTACTTTTTGAATTCCCAAAATCTTTTATTGTCCAAAGTCCTGAAGTTCCTCCTTCAGCCAAATATATTGTGTATCTGTTCTTGTTGGCTGGTATTAAATGTATGTTAGCTTCAGTATTTTGGCATACTTTCAACGGTACTTGTTCGATTAAGTTACGTCCAAAATACTGTTGCGTTGACTATTCCGGTATTACCATTTTAATTACAGCATCGATTTTAACAGCTGAGTTTGTTTCATTGTATGACCATCGTTCTATTATGACGGTATATATGTCATTATCTCTACTATTTGGTTGTTTTGGTCTGTACTTGAATTGGTCACCAAAGTTCGATTCACCTGAGGCAAGACCTTTACGTATTAAATTCTTTATTTTATTGGCAGCATTAGGTGGGTTGGCTTTTTTCCATGTGGCTTATTTAGAAGGTATGGCATATGCTGCTTGGTTATATTCCCCAGTTACATCCAAGTCTATTGTATGGTATTTGATTGGTGTCTTCTTCTATGGTTCTTTTATTCCAGAAAGATTCAGATCAGATTTTGTTATTGACAAGAGCATTCCAAATAGTAAACAGTTAGCAAGCGATGTTACAATTATTACTAAGCACAAGCACGTACATTTTAGAGAAGAACCAACCAAGACCAACCACTGTAAAGATTGCACTTCAAAAAGCTTCAAAACTTTATGGTGGGTCGACTACATTTGTAACTCTCATAACATCTGGCATGTATTCGTGTTCTTAGGTGTTATGGGTCATTATAATGCAATTTTAGACATGTTTGCTAAGAAATGGTTAACCAATATTTAAAAAGCAAACAGAAACATTTACGATACAAAAAATTCAATTCGAACCAATTTAATCACTAATGATGGATTAATGATAAAAATAAAACAGTGATTACTTATTGGGTTATAAATATATTATTTATTATGATGTTTATGATATACTTTTTTAAAAAATACTTTATTATACTTCAAAGAATAAAACAAGCAGTGTCTATATATTCAAATAAGATATATATGTATCTATCTATCTAACCTAGATTATTTATTTCTTCTAAAGGGATAAATGCTTTATATCTTTTTATGTTTAATGATCAATGTATTATGTTATGATTTTAGTTTGAGATTTTTGAGAACTCTTATCAATGAAGTT